>NW_023425471.1:16361798-16554298 GCF_014108245.1 Pipistrellus kuhlii | reverse complement strand
GGGAAGCAAGGGTTTAGTTGCTATTAAAAGGCATTTCATGTCCATCAATCTTGTAGATGGTTGTTAACCAGCCAGGTTGGCTCATTAAGCACCTTGGAGGATCAGTGTACAATTCCAAACTCTGGCAATGGTAGACATTGACAACTGAATTTGTATGAGTTTGGTAAGGTTAAGTAGAAACACGCAGCTTAAGGCCTTGATTACAAAGTGAAATCAAGAGTGGAAGAAGTCACAAAACCCCAGATAAATTCATTTTACATTATTTCCCTTAGTCTGTATGCTTACAAACACGTTGAAATTCAAAAGACACATTTATTGCAGGATACCTTTTCTCCTTAGAATCCATTGTTTGATTTTCATGCATTAATTTATCAAAATTTTATCATCAACTGTTGATAGGAACTGTGTAAAATGCTGGTGATAGATGAAAGACAGCATTCCAGCATCTGGGAGTTGAGGGGAGTCAGTCATGTAATCAAATAATGGCAATACTGTTCTCTGAAAAGGGTGAGCACAGAATTTGATGGCTACCCAGGGCTGCAGAATCAGTCCCAAAATGAAAATATCAGAGAAAGGAAGTGAAACTCAGGTAGAAGGAACAGTTTTCATAAAAACCCACAGGAAGAACTTTGCCAGGCATGGTTAATTCAGAGAGCAAGGACCTTCTCAGCTGGCTATCTACAGTGATGGCACGGGACTTTGTGAACATGGAATGAAAGTGGACATGTTCTGCATCACTGTGCATAAGGCAAATGATACAGAGGTGGTGTCAAAGGACGAGGGGTCAAGGGAGATCATAATATTACATGGATACAATGTTCAGTATTCATAATATAGGAAAATGTAGAGTTCTGAGACCTTCACTCAAGGAAGTCCTGTAATCCTCAATGATAGAGGTCATGGAACTTGTTATTGCCTAACGAAATCCCTTTGGCTTTTAAGCTATAGGGGAATGTTATTAGTTAGACTGCATCAAAATTCTCTGGAAGGCTTGTTAAAACACCCAATTACTGGGCCCTACCCTAGAGTTTCTGACAAAATAGCTGTGAGGTGAGACCAGGAAATTAGTTTTTCTAAAACATTTCCAAATGACTAATGATGCTGGCCAAGGAACCACTCATTGAGAAGCACTCTTCCAGGGACACAAAAACAGAGAAGTTCACTGGGCATAACCCAGTATTCACTGGGACCACTTACTAGAAATTTACCAAGATCCAGAAACTTAGGTCCTATTCACTATGTAGCTGGGCACTCCTTGCCACTTTAAAAAATATAATTAAGGGAAAAAACTACCAGCTTAAGTGCTTTGTATAATGGAAAAACAGTAACACAGATTTTGGGGGAATTTATAGGACAAACCATCAACACAAGTAATCAGTGTTTAATAAAGTAAAACAGTAATATTTATTCTATACCTAGGCTTTCCAGGATAATAAAATAATAACTTTTGTTGTTGTAATCGTTCCTGGGTGTAATGTTCGTGGAAGTCGCTGAAAGTAGAAATGCAGGCTTCTAAGTGACAGAAAATTACTAGCCTAAAAGTACCTTGGGTAATCCAAAAATAGACTATTTTACAGGTATAAACTCTTAAGTGAGTTTGGGGTAAGAAAATGCAATGCTAGAATGGTCTTTTTGATTATCCCAAACCTAAGGGCTCATGTATCTATGCCAAATGTAAACCTCTGCAAGGATTTTAACTAGTTTCAACCCAGAGCTCTCAAGATAGAGATGGGCATTGAGGGCTACATTTGGCATGAGCCATCCACACCTTCTGAGATTATGTTTTCGCTAGCTTCTCTAGTTGCCTGGTCTCTATTTAGAAACAGGAAGTTCATAACCACTTTTCCTCTAGAAATCCTAGCCCACTAACCTTAGGAAAACTGTCTATAAGTTCTAAATTCTAACAGTGTATTTGAGTTAGAAATAATCTTTACAAATCTGTAGAGAGGACCTCTACTCAACCATCTCCCAAAGAAACTTCTTGGTTAAATATCTTCTATGCCAAAGGCAGCTTCCTGGATTTAAATTTAAGTGGTCTACAGGCATGCTTCCACTCTGATTTGGATGAGTAAGAATTGAGATATGAGTAGATCATAGCTTGATAGATTTGAGAAAGGGACCTAACATTCACACTTCTCTTGGTATGCATTCATGAACAACCTACTGGATTTGTATAGAAGACACTTGGTGTCTGTTTGAGGGGTTAAATACACATTTGAATGGCAATAAGGTGATTTATGAAGCACCTGAGGAGATCCTCACCTGACCAGATGGTATTTTGGCAGCTGGCCACATTTGGGTAGACATGGATCTCAGGGAGGCTTGTCATTCTCTGAAAGGCACTGGTGAGTCCTGGACTCTGGAACCATCAGGCTGGAGTGAGCAATAACCTTTGCCTGTATCAAAGGAACTGCTATCATTTTTCATGCCTGTTTAGACATATTTTTATTAATCTATCCCTGAGGCCTCATGCAGAGGCATATCTCCATTCCTCACCTTAATTTTCCCAACCATACAGCTAAATAATGAGATTGAATGAAGACCATGTGAACTATTTCTCAATGTGGAAGCTCTCTGTGATAGCCTTTTAACATTTCTAATGTCCTTACTCTTCAGAAATTCCACTATTATCTGGCAATGGTTGTGTGATCAATAAAAGGAGTAGTGGAGAGAGGCTCAGAAGGATGATGAAAGTTATTGAAACTATCCCTTTATTGACATGTTCATTTAAGTTTTCAGAAAGGAAAAACTTTTTCTATACCCTTTTAAGTTCAGTACTTGGGTCCAGTAAATTAAACTGACAAAAGACAGATTAGCAAGAGAAAAGACAAAATGTATTTATGTATATACATTAAGAGTGCAGGGAAAATGTAACTCAAATACGCTGTTAGAATTTAGAACTTATATACGGTTTTCCTAAGGTTAGTGGGCTAGGATTTCCAGGGGCAATAAATTGTGGAAAATTACTGAAAAATATATGGTGATAAGTAATGGCAGGTAAGGTCTGTTTTAGTAAGATCTGTTTATGCAAGTTCTCATTCTGGTGCCAGCTTCTTATCTCTGTTGGTAGCAGTTATTCTTTTGCCCTGCTTTGTAAAGCTCCCTCTTAAAGGGGAATCCTATATAAGAGAGGAGGATGCTAATTATCCATTATACCCTGAGGCATAAGGACCAACTGCATAAAAGCCTGATCAGGGATCTGCAGGAGGGTGGGGCAGCAAACTACAAGCTGCATGGAGAACTACAGGAGGGGGCAGAGCAGCGATCTATGAGGAGGTGGGGGGAGCTACAGGAGGGCAGCAGCGACCTAGTGGCACACAGATTCGTGTGCAGGGCTACTAGTTTATAATCAGTAGAAACCTTTTGGAAAGCTCTACTTTTAGGCAGAAAAGGGATTGCAAAGACAGCATATTTCTGCATCTGTTGATTCTCAAATGACTTCAGCTCAAAATTATTTGAATGTATGTCACATAGTATAATTTGGGTCCCTTCAATATATCCATTCATTCAGTATATATTTATCAAGCACATGTTATATGCCAGGTTCTTGGAATATAAGAGTGAACAAAATAAAGTCCCTACCCTCATGGAACATGCATTCTAATAGAGGTCCAGACAATAAATAAGCAATATTTAGTTATTACATTTATTATATACATACACATTATTTCCGATAGTAATACATTCTCTGTACGTGTGTGTGTGGGGGGACTGGTTTAGGGGATAGGGAATTATTTTGAAAGTGAACTAATTTAGACTGAGTGGGCATATTTGACTTCTTTGGGTGGGAATATTTGAAGAGCAATTAGAGTTATTTAAAGCTGCAAACCAAGTGAAGGTTTAGGAAAAAAATATTTTAGGCAGAGGAAACAGCAAAGTCAAGGACCCTGAAAACAAGAGAGATTTGGCTTATCCAATAAATATCATAGATCCCAATGTAAGGAGAGAATGGATATGGGGGAGTGGACCATGACCAAATTATGCAGGAACATATAGTCCGTGATAAAGAATTTATTTTTTTTGTCTAAGTGTTATGGGTCATAATTGGAGAGTTTAGAGTAGGAGATTGAAGTGATGTGATCTATTTTCTTCAAAGAGTTTTTGTGTTACTGAGTGAATATTAGACCTAAGTGGGATAATAGCAAAGCAGGGGGCTAGAATTAGAAGTCCACATAAAAGGTGGTGGTGATTCAGACTAGGATGGAATGATGTAGTCAGTTAGATAACTTGGATTTGGGATACATTTCAAAGTTATAGATAATAGTATTTGCTGTGATGGATTTTATATATAATATGAGAAAACAAACAAACAGTAAGTTCTTAGATAGTGAAAACTGAGAAAAGTAGAGGAGAAACAGTAGGAAGCAGGGAGAAATAAACTCAACAGTTTTATTTTGATTTGTTCATTTTCATTAGATATCTAAGTGGAGATGTTGGAAAGGAAGTTAGAGGAATCTGATGCTCAGGAGAAAAGTTGGGACTAAATATGTTAATATGAGAATCATAAGCTTATAAAAGATCCAGGAGTGAATTAGGTCTCCTAGGAAGAGTGTTTGGCAAAGGGGGCTGAGAATTGAACATATGTTTCAATGAGAGGAAGAGGAGGAAAACATTTAAAGGAGACTAGGAAGCAATAGCTATAATATATACAGAAAACCAGATATATATGATGACTTTGAAACCAAATGAAGACTATACTTAGAAATTAAGAGGAAATGACAGTGTCAACTGTTGCTGAAAAATTCAATTACAGAAACACAAAAGAATTGACTGCTGGACTTAGCAATATGGATCTTATAGTTGACTTGGCCAAAAACATTTTCTTTGGGAGCATGCATAGAAACTTCTTTGTAGTGTGTTAGAAAGATACTGAGAGGTAAGGATGTAAAGATAGTGGCTGTTGCTATATAGATACTGATATTTATGCACTAATTAAACATTTGTTGAGTACGTACTGTTTTATGTTTCAAATGGTACATGCTTGGTCTAGTGGGGAAGGACAATATTAAAATCATTATAATATCGATAGTTAAAGACAGATGCATTCAAATCTGTGAAGGAATCAGAGAAGTCTAAGACCCAGTTTCACAGAGAAAGTAACAGATAGTTTCATCTGGGAGTTGAAGTAGAAAATTGACAATACAGAGAAAGATCAAAAGTGAGGACAACAGCTTGAGCAACCATGAAATAACAAAATACCATGGCCTGTTTTAGAAATATCAAGAAGTCCCTCATGACTTTACACATAAGGTCAAAGCAACATGGAGAAACTGGTAAGTTTAGAGCAAGTAAAGATATATTCAAAGACCCATTTCAGAGGCATTACATAGGATTAAACAGAGGAGAAGGGAGATTAGAGACACAAAGTCCAATTGGAAGGTTCTAATAGTAATTCAGAGACATGAAAAACCCATAGCTATCTGATGCAGATTATCCAGTACTCATGGATGAACAATTAAGCACATTTTCAATTGTTATGCCCATGATATTAACATACTTAATAAGTGCAATGTCTGTTGAGGCTAAAAATAAATACAAATATTGTACTTTTTATTCTGTGTTAAAAATAACACAGAATATTACTGTGTTACTGAAAGTTAAATATGTTTCTTAGCTAAATAAAAATATGTCATCTGGATTAATTTCTGTTGTAATTTAACAACAGAATATTAACATTCATGCTTACAAAATAAAAAAAAGAGAAGGTGTTCTCCATTCAACATCTACATTTTCAGCAAAATTCAAGCAAGAAAATTAATTATTAGAAGCAACAATAACTTAAAGAAAATGTAATTGACTTACTTAGACTTAGTAAAGGAAACTGTGTGGTGATTTTCCAGAGGGAGAGGGGGTTAGGGAAGGTAGAAGATGACAAAGGGGGGATAAATTATGATGGAAAGAGACTAATTTGGGGTGGTGAACACATAATATACAGATGATATATTATAGAATTGTACCCCTGAAGTCTATATAATTTTATTAACCAATGTAACTGAATAAATTCAATACTTTAAAAAAGAAACATACATTCATGTAATAAAGTGATTTGCTTGCAACATGTAAGAATGGGGGTATGAGGTTTAGAGTCTGATAATGATCCTTAACGATATAACTATGATAGGAAATTAAAGTTGAATGAAATAAATTCATAAGGATTTCCTTGTGAAATTTAGGAAAGTAAGGAAATGCAGAGAGAAAAAGACCACTCTCAAAAGAGGCTGGCTCTTACAGTATTCTGTTTTGTGGC
The DNA here is from genome assembly GCF_014108245.1 of Pipistrellus kuhlii. Classification (NCBI taxonomy): domain Eukaryota; kingdom Metazoa; phylum Chordata; class Mammalia; order Chiroptera; family Vespertilionidae; genus Pipistrellus; species Pipistrellus kuhlii. The sequence goes on along the minus strand of NW_023425471.1, from coordinate 16,548,051 downwards.
TCAGTTCCACTGGTTTAGAAGATGGTTTCTTAAACTGCAAGAGGCTTTGTTACCTGAAAATATGACATGGAAAAAACTGATTTGTTGCCCTGTCTGGTGTGTCCCATATACCTGTGATTATCTTTATCTTATCTAAGTTGCAACCCACCCCCTCTTGCTTGGCCAGCATGGCTCAGTAGTTGAGCATTGATCTATGAACCAAAATGTCATAGTTTGATTCCTGGGTGCAGCCAATTGATGATTCTCTCTCATCATTGGTATTTCTATCTTCCTCTCCCTTTCCATTCATTCCTCTCTGAAATCAATTATATATATTTTATATATATATATATATATATATATATATATATATATATATATATATATATATATCCTATATAATAATATGCAATATAAAAGGATAATATGCAAATAGACTGAACAGCAGAACAACCGAACAACCTATAAAAGTGTGATATGCACTTGATATGCTAAGGTATGCACTAACCATCAGCTGGAAGATGGTCAGCTAGTCGACCAGTCACTATAATGTGCACTGACCACCAGGAAGCAGATGCTCTGACCAGTAGGTTAGCTTGCTGCTGGGATCTTGCTGATCAAGACTGAGTGAGATGGGCCAGACACGTCCTGAAGCTCTCCTGCAATTCCTCCCTGGCCCCATAGTGTACCAGTGGGGTCCCTTACTCTGTAATGCACCCTCTCAAAATCCAGGACCCCTTGGGAGATGTTGAAGAGCCAGTTTTAGCCTGATCCCACAGGCCACTCAGCTTGGGAGGACACCCAATGCAGGGCTCATGGCTGGTGAGTGCTGCTGTGGTAGTGCAAGCCTCTCCCAATTGGGTCTGATTGGGTGTGAGTCCACAGCAGGCACAGTGGTGCTGGGATGAGTGGGAGTGGCAGATAGGAGCTGCAGGCAACATAGAACTGCAGGTTTTTGTATGATCCCTGCAGGCCACCCATGCAAAAATTCATGCACCAGGCCTCCAATATATATATATATATATATATATATATATATATATATATATATATATACACACACACACACATACACACACACACACACACACACACACACACACACACACACACACATATATATATATATATATATATATATATATATATATATATATATATATAATTGCTATCTCCAGACCAGCAATATCAACATCATTTGGGAAATTGTTAGAAGTAGAGATGCTCAGGCCACATCTCAGATCTCTTGGATCAGAAAGATTCAGAGTGGAGCCCAGGAGTCTATATGTTAATGAGCCCTCTCCAGTGGTCCTAAAGTTGAGGACCTCTATTCTAGAGCATTTTTATATAGATCTCTTCAAACACTTATTGGATTGAATTAAAGGGACACGATCTCCTTGAAAGCCAAGAGCATTTCTTTGCCATCTCTCTGTCTTCAGGGCATAGTATACTATTTGGCCCATAATTAAAGCTCAATAAATGCTTTCATTCCAGTAAGTCAGTTAATAAAATATATTATTCCTTCGCTCAAGGGATCTAAATTTTTTTTTGCAAAGAAAACATATAACCACAAAGATTAACAAGAAACAATGAATTGCCAACCTATCAAATAAAGAAAGGATATGCTAATTGACCCTCACACCATCATAAAGATGGCAGTGCCCATAGCCAATAAGGAGCGAGTATGCTAATTGACTGTCCCACCCTCAAAGATGGCAGTGCCCACAGCCACAAGGTGGTGGTGTCCAATCCCCTCAGCCCCTCTGGGTTGGCAGGCATGTGGCAAGGCCATATTCCTGTCTCTGGAGTCCCCCAGTCCCTTAAGCCCCCCAGCTGCCCAGGGATAGCTTAAGGTACAGGAAAGCCTCAGATGGCAGCTACCCAGCCACCCAGGGCTAGCTGAGGCTTGCACTGCCAGCAGTAGCAGCAGCAGAGTTATGATAGGGTGTCGCCTTCCCCTGATTGCTGGATAGCCTCCTGTCCCTGAGGGCTCCCAGACTGTGAGAGGGGGCAGGCCAGGCTGAGGGACCCCCTCCTCATGCACTGGGCCTCTAGTCTAAAATAAAATGCTAGATTGCATAATAAATGCTAAATACTATCAATGGGCAAATTTAGATTAGGGTTTCAGATAAAATAAAAAGTATTGGTGATTAAGTCACCTGGAGAAAGCTTTGCTACACAGATGGGAGAGGGGTGAAAAGCATAATAAACCATGTGAAGAGGTCTGAGCTGGTGGAGGCACAGGTTTGTGGGAAGTATGAGTAATAAACAATGGATTCCAGACTACACAGATGGGACTTGATATGATAACCAAAAAGAAAGAATGTCTGGAGTGATAGCAAGCTCAGCATTTAGACAATATCCTACACTTATCCAAAGAAGAGTGTAGACCCAGATAACCAGAGTTTGATTGAACTGGAATCTGGCATAACAAAAATAGTGATGCTATGGTTAATCTATGCAGCTATCAGATTGCCACAAAAATAATTTTGGTTGCAAACATTAGTTATTCTATACACCCAAAGGCATGACTTACCTCTTTAAAAAAATGGCTTATTATTCATTATTCTACAATTGTCTTTACTTAAAATATTTTAGAATTATTAGTATGCTTTACTCAAGTCTAAGAAGCTATAGCTCTTTTATACAATTTGTTTAAAGGAACAGACCCATTTATTTTTTAAAAGATCAAGGAGAAAAGAAAGTATTGAAACATGTGTTTCTGCTCAGATAGCAATAAAATATGGGGTGAGTTCTTATCTTTAAAGTTGTATGTTTCCCTACTCTTTTGTATATACACATGTTCCAGAATTATTATAAAATGGTGCAGCTTTATGTGTGGAAGTGGTACTTTATTGGATTCGTTGATGTATCTTTAAAATATATTTGTTAGGCCTTACCCAGTGTGGCTCAGTTGGCTCAATGTGGTCCCATGCACTGAAAGGTTGCTGGTTTGGTTTCTGGTTGGGGCACATGCCCCGGTTGCAAATACGATCTCTGGTAAGGGGTGTGCAGGAGGCAGCCAATTGATAGATGTTTTGCTCTTACATAGATGTTTCTTTCTCTCCCCCCCTCTCTAAAAATCTAGGGGAGATAATAGATCAACCAAAAGACTTGTATACATGCATATAAGTACAACCAATGGGCATAAAACTCTGGGGAGGGAGGGTATGCATAGGAGGGACGGAGGGGGGCAAAAAAATCAATAAAATATATTAAAATAAATAAATAAATAAATAAATAAATAAATAAATAAATAAATATAAAAATCAGTAAAATGTATTTGTTGGTTTGGTGTATACAGTAGCTGGGCAACATAATTCAGCATTATTTCTCATATAAACATGAGAAAATGAGTATACAGTGTAAGCGTTTATTTGGCTTCTGTTCATAGAATGTCCATTTTATTTACTTCTGAAGTTCAGTGATTTGTCCTTGATTTTGGATACTTCCACTGGAATACTCAAAGAAATGCTCACTTTCCTTCAGCATTTGACATGATATGGATTGCCTCCTCTTTTCTTGACAAGAGTTATAGCAACTTTATAAGTTATGATCACTTTATAGAATTATATGTGGGAAACATTCAACCCCCAAGAACCTGAAACAAAATTATTAAAAGGAAATATAATGTCCTTTTTGTGACTACACTAGAATTTTGAATGCAGCATTGTGCTTTTTCTCCTAGGGGAATTAGCCATGTGGAACTGAAGCCATTAGTGAGTTCTTCAGTGGATAAATACTATTGCCTGGGAAAAGAGGCAGAAAATGCACTCTCTCAATTAGAGATAAAAGGAGAGAACAACTTGGGTAGTTGTATTTATCAGATATTGGTAGAACCTTTTATGACATCAACAATCACAACTTATTTGTATGATGAAAGATGGAAAACTACTTCTGCTGATATAATTAGGCATTGCATCTCCTAATATATTTTTTTTTAACGTGGAAACTAGTTGATTCCAGAATCAGCATTAGCCCAGGCTTTCCACATTTTTGGTTTCCCATTTGCATTATCATAGGACACTTTTATGGGATAACTCTATGAAGATATTATTCTGAAGCATGGTGTTTAGTTTGTCTCCCCAGAGAATGTGTGGATGATTTGAGGCTGACACCAAATAGGCAAACCTCAGCCAATCAGGAGGAGCAAAGGAAATTTTGATTGGCAAAAAGAATTTTGAAAATGTGTACTAAGGTTTGTTCTCACAATAAATGGAAACAAACAAGACCAAAATTGTAAAATTGAGAAAGTAGTAGCCATTGAAAATAATTATTTTGAAGTATGGTATTTTCTTGATAAACATGAGTGGTTAGATTTAGAAGTTATTGGTGTTATTTGAGTGCATTTTCAGGAATTTTTCATAGCTCTCATTTAAATCACAAATGATTTAAACAGTGTGTAAGGGTTTCTATTGGAAATGTTAGAAATGAAATAGTTAGGCAGAGAAGGAGGACTATCAAAATGTAATAGGAAATAGTACTTTGGGCTGCCTATTGGGTTAGGTGTCCTATGTATTCCATAATTTTTTCTTCTTGACTCTTATCACAAAACTTTATCATGAATTGCCTTTTGATTTACCTATTTTGCCAACTAGACCACAAACTGCATGAGTTCAAGATTGTTGTCCACAGCATTTCATGGTGCTTGGCACAAACTAAGCACTCAAAAAATGTTTAAAGGAACAGAAAAGAGAAAGAGGTTGGGGAAGGTTTCTGTGAGGACTGTTTATCCATGTGACAGCAGACAAATACATTTTTCTCCCTAATTATTTTTTGAATTTTTGAATCTGCAAAATGACTTTCATCCAGCTCTAATATTCTGGAGTTTGATAATTTCCGCAATCACATTTTCTTTAATAAATTTTGCATGACATTAGCTATTTTTGTACCAGATATTACCTTGCTCTAATTTCTTTCTCACTCTAGGAAATAAAAATATCAAACGTATTTCTCATTTTCATAAGTTATTGATATACATCACTGTTGGCTCTCTCCATGATTAACTTTCATACTGCATATTCAACAACAGTTTAGGGAAGAGATGGCATATCAGTGCCCCCTGTTTATATAGACATTTCGTTAAAAAAGAAATACTTATCCCAGGATGACACTGGTTGCATTGAGTCTCTAAATGCAAAGACATGTTGTAGCTGTTAAGTTTTCTCAGGCAAGTTGAGTTTAGAAAGGAAAAGGCCCAAAATTTGAGTAGAAGTGACTCAGGCTTATAAGATAATATGACACTTTAGCCAAGAAGTAAACACTGCTTTTACAGAATATGAAAATTATATTGGTTCGTTATGAAAATTTTTGAGGAACATAGGATAGCATGAAGAAGAATATCTCCTTTAAAATAAATTTCCAGAGAAAAATCACTGAAACATTGTAATATATTTTATGCTGAAATATTTCTTAATAGTCTTTTTTCCTGTTATGTACATATGGATTTAACCATTCTGTTTTTATGAAAATAAAATTATAGGATACAAAGCTATTTTTTAACATGCTTTCTTTAATTTACAGCATGGAGTCTATTCAAACATGCTGCTATGTTCTATAATAAAAAATTAAAAACCTCATGTTATCAAAAACTGTCTCAAAATAACTATCAGTGGAGAAAAAAGGTTAGGAGTAGAGCGTTTCAGACTATCAACATATAAAATTACATTTCTTATGTGTATTTTCTTTTCTCACCAAGAAACTCCTTTTTATTTTTATTTTTTTGTGACTTCTATGCCATTTTTACTTTTTAAAATTTTATTTATTTATTTATTTATTTATTTTTTATAGAAAGCAAGGGAGAGGGATAGAGTTAAAAACATCAATGAGAGAGAAACATTGATCAGCTGCCTCCTGCACACCCCCTACTGGGGATGTGCCTGCTACCAAGTTACATGCCCTTGAAAGGAATTGAACCTGGGACCTTTCAGTCCACAGGACAATGGTCTATCCACTGAGCCAAACTAGTTAAGGCTGCCATTTATACCATTAAAGAATCTATTTATTTTGAAAATTCATATTATGAATGTTTTGTTCTGTTTTGAATTCAGTGTTGTGTGAGAAAATGTGTTGTTTTTTTTTAAATCACTACTGTAACTAAAGAAATGACCAAGGAAATGAAGTATTTCCAGTTTTAAAAATAACTGATATACATCATAGTTGGGTATCTCCATGATTAACTTTCATGCTGCATATTCATTATAAAACCTATAATAGAGATAAAAATCAAAATTTAAATATATCTTGCTTTTTTCCCAAGGCAATGGCCTTGTTCTCACTCTATCAATCTTATTAACCTATTTTCCTATAAATGCCATCACTTTATTACACTTATCAACTGTCACTAAGACAAGGCTCATTTCTGTGTTTTCTTTTGGTCCTTTTGTTCTCTTGTTGATTTTATAGGATTGTAACCTGTGTCTATTGGAGTTTCAGAAATTATCTTTCCTAATTAATTTTAAATTTTATTTATGAGAATGTAGAGCACTTTCTTATTTAGTGAATCGTTCTTACCTTGTTCCACAGTTTTTTCCATTTCCTTTGCAATTAGGAAAACACAGAGCCAAGATCACTAAGGTGTTAAGAATCTAAAACAAAGCTAAACAACAAAATGTAGCTATCATCTTACTTGGACCCCATGAGTTGCTGTTGCCTTGTTTCTGGTCACAGTTCATCCTTTATCATTTCAGTACAGATGTTGGGAGGGTATCCATTTTACCTCCAAGGCAAGTCACATGAGCATTGAGTACCATGTGGGTTAGGTATTACTTGTAATGTTATGGGGTCATAAACCTGGTCAGTATTGTTTCTGGAATTTGAAATACAACCATTCTCATGATACTTGTGCTCAGTTTGCACTTACTGCCACTGCTTTTGTGGTTTGTTATTACTCCCTGCAATGGTTAATTTTGTGTGTCAACTCAATGGGCCAGGGAGTGCCCAGATATTTGATCAAACAATTTCTGGCTGTGTCTGTGAGGATGTTTGTAGATGATGTTAATACTTGAATAGGGAGACTGAGTAAATCAGACTACCTGCCCTAATGTGGGTGGGCCTCATCCAATAATTTGAAGGTCTGAATTGAACACGATGGTTGACCCTCCCCTAGTATGGGAGAATTCCTTCTGCCTGAAATGTCACCAAACTGGGACAATGGCTTTTTCTTTTCTTTGAAACTAAACTGAAATATTTGTTCTTCCTGAGTCTTGAGCCTGCTGGAACTACACCATCAGCTTTCCTGAGTTTCCCAGCTTGATGACTCACCCTCCAGATCTTGGGACTGGTCAGCCTCCAAAATTGCATGAGACAATTCCTTATAATAAATCTCTTTTTATCCTATTGGTTCTGTTTCTCTGAAGAACCCTGATTCATGAACACCTTATATCCCTTTCTGCTGCCTTAGAGATCTCCAAAGCTAAGGGCATAACCCTACACTCTTGGTGATACCAGCTCTTTTTGCTACCCTTTAATGATGAGATAATAGTTATTTAGGTCACCTATAAATAATTGGTTTCATAAAGCTTTACAGGCTCATCCACTGAAGAACATGAACTCTGTCTTTGGGATCAGACCAGAAAGTATTTAAATAAATAGTCAGTGCCTCATCAAATACATTTTTCTTTAAACCCTCACCAGTGTCCCAAAATGGGGAATGTACTATTAAAGCACTAGTTTCAGTATATTTGCCTGCCTTCTCAAGTATCTCTGCAGAGTTGGGGAAAGATGCCTCCTCCCTTTGCCTAAGGAAGTCCATTTTGGTGTAAGATTTGGCACAGAGGAAAAGGTATCAGCTTTGCCTAGGTCCTGAAGAAATATTTCCCTCTACTTCATATTTTTACTCAAGTGGATACTTAGAAGTGAAGAGTTGGAACAAAAAGAAATCCCCAGAATATGAGAAAGTATGGTGGAAAATAGACAGATATGCAGAGAAATGGACAAGATATTATTGATTAGATATATTAGACAGCATAAGAATGTATTCATCATTAAGTTAAAATGATAATATAATTTGACTTTAAAACATTTGATGTTTCTAGCCTTCAAAAAGTCAACATTTAATCACATCTGAAATGTGCAGGATATAATTTTGAAAGCCTTCAATTATTAACATTATCTCTGGGGGGAAAAGTCACTTTGCCACAGAAGTTACATTTTTCTCTCATGAATTGAGTCTGATTCAGAATATTCATTATAGTGAAGTTTAAACATAATAGAGTCTAGCTACTTCCATGAAAATACTATTCAATGAGTTTCGGCTTTGACACTGAACTGACCTTGTAATTAATGTTGTACACTATCCTTTAATTATATGCCAGATTATAAAATATGACTTATTGGCAGCATAAAGGCACAAAGTTCTGAAATGCAATTTATAACCATAAAAAAGACTGAGCTTTGAGTGACAGCTAAATTTGAATAGCTGGGGTTAGTGTTTTATGTTATGAAATATGAATAATGAAGCATTTTAAACTCAAGCTTTTGGTTAAATCATTAATATACTTATTTTAGAAGAAAGTCCTCATCTATCATGTAGCCAATAAGATGTGTATGAATGCAAACATTTGTATTGTGTAAAATAATTAAAGTGAAAACTAGTTTCCTACATTAATTCTTACATTTTAGAAGGATTTAAATCACTTTATGTGTCAGAAACAGGCTTGTTAATTTTAAATAATATGTTGCAGTTGTATTTGGGCTCTTAATATAAGCCTTCTTAGAGAAATTCTGTTTAAACGTTAAATTTTCATTATCTAATATTAATTACCATTTATTCAGTGCTTATTTTGTATAAATATGCTGCACTGAGATCTTTGTGTACATTTTCTTATTTACTCTTAAAATTCTCAATTGAGATCATTCTGTTTACTATTTGAATCAGATAGATGTGCATCCATACTCTCTCACTTGGTCCAGGCAGAAATTTTTGGTTATTGTAATGAGAGGTGGACACTAACTACTTAGAACCGATGGCTGTGGGTTAAGGGCTAGTCTTTGTGAAATGCATGATCAGTCCGTACCAATGCTCTTGGATTTTCAAACAGGTGGAAACACTATAGTTCAATGTACCTAAAACCATTTTATATATAAATACAAAGTGGGTTTTGTAGGAGTGGGTGTTTCTTTTCATGAAGGAGGGGAAACAGTTTCATAGTTGCTTAATTTTTCAGAATTTCACTAGGAGCTGTTTCTCATGTTAGAAAACTAATACTTACAGAGCAGTGCCACCTCTGGTACTTGAGTGTTCCACACAAGTCATCTGCATTCAGTTGGCATTTGGAAATGTCCACAATCCAGGGGATTCTACACATTGGTACAAGTATCTGAACTTCTTCAACCGGTCTTCTAATGTGGCCATGAAAATTCTTACTCATTCAAAATTATTTTAAAATTCAATAATATTATATTAGAAATTATTTTAGTTCTCCTTTATATTATAACTAGAGGCCTGGTGAACAAAATTTGTGCACGGAGTGAGGTGTCCATCACCCCAGCCTGCACACTCTTCAATCTGGGACCCCTCGAGGGATGTCTGACTGTCCTCTCACAATCCAGGATGGCCGGCTCCCAACTGCTTGCCTACCTGCCTTCCTGATTGCCCCTAACTGCTTCTGCCTGCCAGCCTGATCACCCCTAACCACTCTTCTGCCAGCCTGATTGATGCCTAAGTGCTCCCCTGCCAGGCTTTTTGCCCCTAACTGCCTTCCCCTTCAGGCCTGGTCACCCCTAACTGTCCTCCCCTGCACACCTGGTCCCCCTCAACTGCTCTCCCTTGCAGGGCTGGGTCCTACCCAACTGCCCTTCCTTGCAAGCCCGGTCACTCCCAACTTCCCTCTTCTGCCGGTCTGGTCTCCCCTAACAGCTCTCCCCTGCAGGCCTGATTGCCCCCAGCTGCCCTCCCTTGCAGTCTTGGTCCCTCTCAACTGCCCTCTTCTGGTGGCCATCTTGTGTCCACATGGGGGCAGGATCTTTGACCACATGGGAGCAGCTATCTTGATCTTGTGTGTGGGAGTGATGGTCAATCTGCATATTACTCTTTTATTAGTTAGGGTAGAGGCCTGGTGCATGGGTGGGGGCCAGCTGGTTTGTCCTGAAGGGTGTTCCTGATCAGGGTGGGGGTTCCCTTGGGGTGTTGGATGTCCTGGGCGAGGGGCCTGTGGTGGTTTGCAGGCTGGCCATGCCCCCTGGGACCCAAGTGGAGGCCCTGATATCTGGGATTTATGTATCTTCTGCAATTGAAACTTTGTAGCCTGGAATAGAGCCAAGTCTCCTTCTTGCTCTGTGGCTGTTGCCATTTCTGTTTGGATTTGTTTACCTTCTATAATTGAAACTTTGTAGCTTAGGCTGGCAAGGGCAGGTGGAACGCTTGGCTTCCTTCCTTGCCAGGGAAACCCAAGCCTCCCTCCTGCCCTCTGTGGCTGTAGCCATCTGGTTGGGTTTATTTGCATAGTTGCTCTGATTGGCTGGTGGGTGTGGCTGGTGGACATGGCTGGTGGGTGTAGAGGAGGCATGGTCAATTTGCATATTACTATTTTATTAGATAAGATTAGAACACTCTACAAATTAAATTATGTGATCTATCCATTCCATTTCAGAGTAATAATTGTAGGTGTTGCCAACTATTTGTCCTAAAAAAAATAGGCATTGTTGTCTTTACAGTTCTGAACAACAGCTCTATGTCTTGTGTACTTTTATTTAGTATTAAAGGACACAGCCAGACAACTCTGACTTCCAGTCCAAACTGTTACTTAATTACATCTTTGATGTTGGGCAAGTTGCTTTACCTCTCCAGATTTCAGTTTCTTCATCTGTACGATGAGCCTATTAATAGTGCATCTATCATGGGGTTATTGTGGACATAATAAAGCACCTAACGTGACTACAGCAAATAAAATGATCATGAATATTACATATCAGTAGTATGTTGTATTATTTCCCCAAGAGATCAAAAATCCATTTTCTACATCAAAGAGTAAGTAGTACAAAAATTATGCCTAAATTAACAGAATTGCAGTAGGCCAATGAGAGAGGATAAACACTTTTTAATTTATCCTCCATTTTTGCTAAAAAGGTCTCTGGCTTGCTTGGCTGGCATGGCTCAGTGGTTGAACATCAACCTAAGAACCAGGAGGTCATGATTCAATTCCTGGTCAGAGCACATGCTGAGGTTATAGGCTTGATCCTCAGTAGGGGTCATGAAAGAGGTAGCCAATCACTGATTCTCTCTCATGTTTTTATAACTCTTCCTCTCTGAAATCAATAAAAAACCTTAAAAAAAAAAGAAAAGAAAAACATAGTCTCTGGCTTTTCCTCCTCAGTTGTGGCTCATTCCACCCCAACCTTAAACATGGAAGAGAGAGTGCTGCTTGCCCGATTGTCCTAACTGCTCTCCAATGATGAAAATTTTTTATGGGAGCACTATGCCTGCCATCTTAACTTCCTTCTTTCTGTTGGTGATATAAATGACACTAAATCCTATTATTTTGTTTTAAAGGGTAACCTAAATGAACAGGCACCAGAAAAAAAAAAAAAAAAAAAAAAACACACAATGATTATACAAGATTGTGCACAGAGAGAAACTGATGCAGGCAGATTCACTAGCTGTGTTTCTCTTAACCATCTACCGGGACCTAGAAACAAGTCTCTTCACTTTGCTGTGTTGATATGTATAATGGGTCTTTAAAAAAAGTAATATCTATTTTAATCCATTATAAGTCAAGAACAGTAGTTACATGATAAATATTTTGAAAAAATGTGTTTTTCTATTTAAGCAAAATACCAAGGGTGTGTTTTATTTTTTAACGTAAAATATTTATAAACCCTAGTTATTAGATATACTTCACATTGCAGTTATCAATCAATAGAACCTCAGAAATCAATTGCTTTCTAGAGCTTCACATTATAATGGGAACACCATCAGAAGAAGTATAAGACAAACCTTCAAGAGAGCCTCTTGTTTGCTTTTGTTTTCAGCTAATCTATTGAGTCATCATAAGAAGAAAGATTCATCTCTTACTGAAAATCACTTAATGGTAGTTTGGCACATGATATCTAATCTCTTCACTCATTCTACTTTTTATCCACATTTATTTAAGTCCTAATTAGTGTGAGACAGCTATGAAACATTTTACTCCTACATTATAGTTCTCATATCTGCCATTGATTAATTCTCATTTATTAGCATACACACACACACACACACACACACACACACACACAAACACACACACACACAAATTCAATAGTGATTTTAAGAGTGCAATGTAAATTGCTGGAATAGTAATCACTTCTTAATCATTTGAATGCTATCAAGAAATTACTGGATATGACCAACCAGATAAGACTGATGCAATATTGTCCCCAAACACTATTGCTACCATAGAGGAATGGTACCAAGTTCAACAGTAATAATAACAATTAACCTAAATGAAGTTTAGTTGGGCTAAAAATAGTTTCTCTAAATTATGTGTTCCATAATTTTGAGATCAATTTATACCAGGTGATAATATGCTTTTGTAAGAGATCACTAATAAATTATGTGTTTAAGGACCCCAATATTTTCCGAAGATATTTTTAGGTATTTAGTAGTATATTTGTGATTGAAATAAGGAGATGTAGTCTTACACATCTGAGAATAACTATCTAGAATAACTACTTTTTCATAAAGAAAACCTAAACACATGGAAGATTTGTATATGTTAGAACCATTTTCTATTTCTAAAAATGCCTTTATTAGTTCCATTTGAAATGGGTTGTTTTTTCTTTCTTATCCTCATAGGAGTATATAATGTTTCATATAAAATTGCTCAGTTTAAAAAAGTATCAAATTATGTTTTAATATTTTATACTTTACATCAACCATAATTTTAAAGTAGTTAAAGCAATCTTCTATTCAGTCAATAGACCTTTCTTCTCTTTTTGATATTTATTTTTATTGTTGAAAGTATTACAGATGTCCCCCTTTTACCTATTAATACTCTCCACTCCAGATTGCTCATTTTAAGAAATAAGGAAAAGTCATAATTTAAATTCTAACTTTTTGTCATGTTCCATTTCCTCAGTAATATTTATTATTTTTAAAATATTGTAGATTTATTATTCTAAAGTAAACTAAACTATATTATAAAATAGAATTTCAATGTATTTTTTATTTCTTGAAGATATTGGGGTGACATTGGTTAATAAAAACACATAGGTTTCAGGTGAATAATTCTATAATACATCATCTATATATTGTATTGTGTTCACCACCCCAAGTCAAGTCTCCTTCCATCACCATTTATCCCCCCTTTACCCTATCCTACCATCACATATTCCCCTTTCCCTCTGTTAATCACCATACTATTGTCTGTGTCTATGAGTGCTGTTGTTTTTTTTTTTTTTTTCCCATGGGTGCTGGTGAAAGAAGTGAAGGGGTTTATCAATGTACTTTTTTAAATGTATGTACACATTTAAATTCATGGCTTTTAGTGGTACAGGCATCTATATCTTCCTGTCTGCCCCTCATCCATCTGATTTTTAAATGAGTTAGGAACATTTATGAGGCTAGTATAAACTTAATTTAATAAATGGAAACATAACCATCCTATTATTCATTCTACTTACTATGTGTCAATATAATCATGTACTTTGAAATAATTATAGTAAAATATTCTATGAAAGCAGTGTTTTCACTGACTATTATGCCTTTAAAAATTATAATTACTATAATATGAGGATTAAATTTTAGCTTATCAAAATAGCTTTAACTTTCTAATTCAGTATGAAAGATTAATTTTCAATAGATATTTTCAGTAATAGGAAAATTGGAAACATTGAGAAAAAATAAGTAACCAATTTCAAGGGGAGAAAACAGTAACAGTGGCAATAATGAAGGTTAAAACAAGAATAACAGTGAGCATGGATTGAGGGCATGTTATGTTCCCTGCCATATGCTGAGCTTGCTACATGCTATTTTCATATATGAGATTTGCAAGGTTCCTCATAGCAATCGCTCTAACCTGAGGTTTAAAGAGGTTAAAAATGTTTCCCAATGTCACATAATAATTGAGTAATAAAACCTAGATTTGAATTCCAGCCTTCCTGACATCAGTATGGTCTTTTAATGACCACCACCTTGCCAATATAAAGCTCAAACTCTATGTAGAAAGAAGAGAGATAAAAAGATAAAATGTTATACAACAGATTATAACAAAATATAAAAGTCTGTAAACACTTATATGTGATATCTTTATATCTTTACCATAAAAAAGACTTTGATATAAACATTTTACATAATTCATGGAGAAAAGTGTTAATTATGTTATCTATGGTGAGCTGTGCATATGTTTGATAAACTCTAGCAACCAAGCTTTGAGTTGCAGGCATATGTACAGAAAACTAAATTTTGCCTCAAGAAACTTGAAAACTAAAGACAAAAGGATGAATAGAAACAAGGAACTGGATACAATGTAAAGTCTTGCTGTAGCAATTGAGGCACTAGTGGCTGGCTGGGTTATTGTTCTCAACTAAAGGAGCTTGTAACAAGGAGACATAAAGTAAAAAACTCTTAGAAGGAGATGACAGAAACAAGGAAGCAAAGACAGGTCCAAGTTCCCAAAAGGCAAGGCTAAAACAAACAACATAGAAGGGCAAAAACTTTGAAGGATGCACAAGAGATAAGAAACTTTAGTCAGGAAAGAGGAGACAAACAAAAAGCCTCCAAAGAAAAGATTAAAAAAAATATTTTAACAAGCAAATTGACAAATGGCAAAGGTATATACCATGCCATGTTTCCTCATTACAGCAGAAGACAAGGAAATGTAATGTATGCTAAAAAGCATAAGTCTAAAAAGCAATTGTAGAGGAAGGAGTGATGAAAATATTTAATACAGGAACTATGGCCCTGAGATTTTTAGCTTTCCTGTAAGATAAAAACAACCAACCAAAGGACTTGTATGCATGCATATAAGCCTAACTAATGGACACAGATAATAGGGGGGATGAGAGCATAAGTGGGCTTGGGGCTTGTGGAAGTAATGGGTGAATAAGGACACATATGAAATACCTTAATAAAAAAATTAAAACAACAACAACAACAAACTCCAACCACATAATATTTATCTTTCCTTTAGTAGCCAAAGAAGGATATATGGGAAAATATAATTTTCTCTTTTTCACATGTTTGGTTGGGGGGAAAAAGTTAGGTTATCTAATAGAAGCTTTTCAAATAAATGAGGAAGTTAGGTAATCTTATAAATAACTGTGTATCTGAGGTAGAGTATGTATTTTGTGCAGTTTTTAAAACATGTCTTTAATAGCATTTTCTCCTGGAAGGAGTATTTTAAAGATTCTATTTTTGTTCTTTCTTACTTCTCATTTCCAGAATGGAATTAACTTACAAATTTGATTAGGAATAGATCCCAGAGAGAAGAAAATGCATTGAATTCAGAAGTAACATAAAATTAGATCATATTTAGTTATACATGAGGGCAGATAGTGATAAAATGAGGATAAACTGAAATAATTTATTAGTCAGTTTTGGTTCTTTTATGCAAATTCTAGAAAAAGGCACTGACTGTAGGATATATTATCAATGCCAATTTATTCCCAAAAGCCATTTTCATAGGGCACACTGCAGACCCCAGACGTGCCTCACAAATTCAAAAGCCTAAACCTTCTACATGCCTAGCAATAAACTCAGAGAATAATTGTAAAGATGATGATTCTGGAACTTTTTAATGGCCCAAATCATTAGCAGAGATTAAAATATTATATTAAACATTCTATATTTACCAAGGCAATAAAATGGACTAATCTATTTTAAAGGTGTTTTATAATGCAGAGATTAAATAAACAAAATTATTTTGATTTAAATTTCATAAAAAAATAAGTTAATCAAATAATTCTATAGTATGGGTGTTTTCATTGAGATGGTTATAGTTAGCTCAGGGAGAATAGAAGGTAAAGTATGGGTATGGCCAAAACTTTATTGAAAGGATTATATTGTTTGGTTTAAGATCCCTAAATTAAGGAACTACTATGTGCTAAATATTGTTCTGTGAGCAAATGATGCTAAAAATATATGGTGAATACTTTCCATGTGGTCAAAAGAGAACATGAATAGATCTAGAGTGAATTAGAAAACTCAGTGTCCTTTAAGGTAGACACCTGACATCATCTGAAAATACTCTGAATCAAACAAAGCAGTTTATGAAGGTTCAATTATCAATGGATTATTATTATTGGACTGTTATTATTAGAACTAGAGGTCCGTTGCATACAAATTAATGCCCTGGAGGGGGTTCCCTCAGCCCAGCCTGCCCCCTCTCACAGTCTGGGAGCCCTCAGGGACAGGAGGGAACTGGCTATCAGGGGAAGGTGACACCCCACCACACCTCTGCTACTGCCAATACTGGCAGCACAAGCCTCAGCCAGACCTGGTTATCTGAGCCTCAGGTGGCCCTGGGTGGCTGGGCAGCTGCCATCCAAGGCTTGCCTGTGTCTCAGACTGGCCCTGGGTGACTTTGGGGCTGAGGGGACTGGGCACCACCATCTTGTGGCTGTGGGTGTCACCATCTTTGAGGGTGGGACAGTCAATTAGCATATTCCCTCCTTATTGGCTATGGCCATCACCATCTTTGTGATGGTGTGAGGGTCAATTAGCATATTCCCTCTTTGTTAGATATAATGGCCATACTACTTGGCATAAAACTAGTAATTTTTACCATCTGTGCTTTCATTATAAAATCAGTAAAATATAAGGTAGAACAATTGAATAAATTTTCTGTATAATGACTTACATTTGAAGTATAGCTAACTTTGATTTTTATCAGTAATCAAGCTTTATTGTTTCCCTAGAAAAACATCATGTGTACACATACCTACACACGTATATATCACAAACACACACATAATCTTTATGGCTCCCTTTGATTTTTTCCTTAATGATCATATTATCTAAATAGATGTGCTTTTTCAATTTTTAACTGTGGACTCATGAATAACAGTGTAAGGAAAAGGTAGCAAGCCTGAATCCAAAGTGACTTTTATTGGTTAATAATAAGGGGTTGAAAATATGACATGGACAGTGTTGAACATGAGTGTAAGACAAATGTTGGAACCCCAGCTCCATCACTTTCTAATTCATATTTATTTGGAAAAAAATTATTTTCTGAACTGTGAAATGTCTATCTCACAAAATGCCTATCTGTCAGGCTTTGTTAACATAACTAAATTATATGATATAGAAAAGACTTTGTGCCCTAGCCAGGTTGTCTCAGTGGATAGAGCCTCAACCTGCAGGATTGAAGGTTTCTGGGTTTGATTCCATTCAAGAGCACATGGCCAGGTTGTGGGCTCTATCCCCAGTAGGGGGCATGCAGGAGGCAGCTGATCAATAATTCTCTCTCATCGTTGATGTTTCTATCTCTTTCTCCCTCTCCCTTTCTATCTGAAATCAGTAAAAATATATTTTAAAAAAGATAAGATTTTGTGCAGTTTCAACTATTAGGTCAACATTTGTAATTTAGTAATTGTAATATTCCCATATAATTTATATCTATATCTATCTATATAAAATACTCTTTAATTTTCAAATCAGAGTTTACTCATTGTTTAAACCATTTTATATTTTTATCTCATTATAGAGGGATCTAATTATCTGTAAGATATAAAATTTTTATCTTTATAAATATTTGTTATTAGAAGTTAATTGGTTATTTCTAAGTGGAATATAATTGAATACCTTTATGATTTTTTTTTTGCTATTAAAGCCATCTAAACTGAATTCCATTAAATCTATCAGCATTCTGGCAGATTTTAAATAGTAATCTTGAATATTTTAGAAACATTAAAATATATATTATGTATATCATTTAGAGACCAAGACATGAGTTATATGGACACTTGTTAAAGTCTTGGAAAAATCTACTTGTTTAATGATGATTAACTGGGTCTTATTATAGGCATACATTTTTGCTTTAAGTGAGTGAATAAAGTGCCTTATAAGCTTTCTGGTAAATGTAACTGGTACCTAACTAACTTGAAATTCACCTCTTCAAGGAAACATCTATTAACTTTATTTTTTTTTCTAATGTGGTAAATTCTGGACTGTGTTATGCTCTGGACATTCACCTTCAGTAAAATATTGAAATGGATTATTTTGCTGTATTTTTAATAGTGCTCTAGCAATGTTCTTTAATACTTACAAGAGTTATTAATGTCTCCTAACCTTGGCCTCCCTTTTTTTCTTGGTAATAACAATTTCTGAATTATCCAAATTAATAAAAAAAAAATATCTTTCTCCTGGTTCTAGCCAGGAGAAACTATTATGGAAAGCATTGAGCATAATTTAGTGGAATTTTCATTTGTGTCAAACACAAGGCCCGCGGGCCAAATCCGTCCCGCCAGGCCTTGCAATGTGGCCCGCACCGAGCTGTCATCACTGCACTCCGCTGCGTTTCCATCACAATGACAGTTTATGACTGTTCAGTAAACCATTCGGCCCGCAATTTAGGCTGGATTTTAGATTTTGGCCCCTTCTCTGATTGAGTTCGACACCCCTAATTTAGGGGCTATCTCAAAGCAGCACAGCTGTATTATATTGAAGAAGCTCTAAAGTTAGAAACATGACTTTAAATCCCAATTCCACCACTTTCTAGCTGTATGAATTGAGCATGTTATATTTTTGAACCTTTGGATTCTTCATCTGTAAAATGAGTTTTTGGGATAACATTTGAAAATGCATGTGAAACATTTGGATAAATTTTGAGAAGTTATTTTTAAATTTTGATTACACATGACACATATCAGGGATCATGCTATACACTTGGGATACAAAGATGATCCCCACTGTATATGATCCCTGACTTTAAGAAAGTTATAATCTATCATAGCATACAGGCATATAAACTGGTTGTCATTTTGCCAGGCACATAGAACAATCATGTGCCACATAAACTGCATTTTGGTCAACAAGGACCTCATGTACGATGGTATCCCATAAAGTTATAATGGAGCTGGACATTTCTTATGGATTAGTGGCATGGTATCACAACCCATTACACAGGTATTTGTGGTGATGCTGGTGTAACCAAACCTACTTACCTGCCAATTGTATAAAAGTATAGCACATACATTCATGTGTAGTATGTAATACTTGATAACATTCAAGTATCTTCTATACTATTTACTAGTATTGTTATTTTAGAATGTACTCTTAATAATTAAAAAAACAGTATGCCAGAAATCAACTACAATCAAAACAATGAAAAAAAAATCAAACACTTGGAAGCTAAATAGCATGCTATTAAACAGTGATTGGAGAAAGATAAATATCACATGATCTCACTCATTTATGGAATATAATGAACAACATAAACTGATGAAATAAAACAGATCTAGAGACAGAGAATCATTGATCAGAACATCAAACCTCAGAGGGAAGGTAGGGGAGGGTGGGTTTAAGGAGGATAGATTAACTAAAGGACTTGTATGCATGTATAAAACTAATGGACACAGACAACAGGGGGCTGAGGGCATGAGTGGGAGGGGTAATGGGGTGATAAGGACACATATGTAATACCTTAATCAATAAAGAAATTTAAAAAAACAGTGATTATGTTACCAAAGAAATCAAAGAAGAAATAAAAAGCATCCTGTTAACAATGGACAATGAATAGTCTAAAAAGGATAGGTTTTAGATCTTTGAACACTTGGTAGAACTCCCCTGTGAAGCCATGTGAACCAGGGCTTTTGTTTGCTGGAAGATTTTGATTACTATTTCAATTTCTTTGGTAGTTGTCGGCATATTCAGATATTTATTTTATTCTTCTTGATTGAGTTTTGGAAGCTTGTATTTTTCTAAGAATATGTCCATTTCATCTAAGTCAGTGGTTGGCAAACTGCGGCTCGCAAGCCACATGCAGCTCTTTGGTCCCTTGGGTGTGGCTCTTCCATAAAATACCATGTGTGGATGAGCACATACAGTGTGATTGAAACTTTGTGATCCATGCACAGAAGTCGGTTTTCAGGGTATAGTATTCTTGGATTCAATTCCTTGTTTTGCATCACTTTATATATTTCATTCCATTCCTTTCTGGCCTGATGTGTTTCTGTTGAGAAATCAATGATAGTCTAAGGTGAAATCAATGATAGTCTAATGTGAGATCCCTTATATGTAACTTTTTGGCTCTCTCTGGCAGCCTTTAAGATTCTTACTTTGTCATTGGCATTTGCCAATTTAATTATGACCTGTCTTGGTGACAATCTTTTGGGATACATCTTGTTTGGGAATCTGTGAGCTTCTTGGACTTGTGTGAATTTCCCCCCCAAAAAATCAGAGAAGTTTTCTGTCATTATTTCTTCAAACAGGTTTTCTATTCCTTAATCAGTTTCCTCTCCTTTTCTAACTCCTATTCTGTGTATTTAGTTGCATTGTTTTGAAAAGTAGGGTTAAAAATGACATTTTAAAACACTGTGTTTTCCTAAATATCTGTAAAATAATTGTGCATCCTTTTATGTTAAATATAAAGATAATTTCATACAATATCATATTCATCATACCGTAGGCCATTGTCTTTATCCTAATGGCAAAGCTGTTTTAATCCCATTGATAAAGAGGAATAGAACTATGTACCTTGCTCAAAGTATAAATGTGATGTACTATATAACATGCCTTCTGCTAACTCATAAATTCCATGTGGTAAAATGCATCCCAAAGATTTCAGTATTTTATAACTTTAATATTTTAATGATAATGTCTAATTTGCCATTTGTTAGTATGTCTTGATTTTTTAAAAATTTCAATCGTTGATGAAATAATTTACACAGTGTTTCTAACATTCTAATAGATTTTTAAATGGCATTGTATAGAGCTAGGTGAATGTTCTTAAGCACTTGCATTATAAATGCTTTCTTAATAAAAAAGAAATTGGTACTTTATATTAAATACACTCATTATTCTCAGATGTTAAATATTGAGTTATAGAATTAAATAATTCTTTACTGAAAACTAAAGGGCATATTAACATAAGAAATTATTATTTCCATTATATTTAACTTCACATATTATTATCTCTCACCAATGAACTTAAATACAAAAAGTGGTATAACATATAAAGAATAAGTTCCTTCTAAAAAGGTATAAAAATGCCCTATCTGGTATGGCTCAATGGCTAGGGCATCAAACTACAAACGGAAGTGTCAGAGGTTTGATTCTGGCCAATGGCACATGCTTGGGTTGCAGGCTCAATCCCCAGTAGGGGGCATGCAGGAGGCAGCCAATCAATGATTCTATCTCATCATTGATGTTTCTATCTCTTTATCCCTTCCACTCTGAAATCAATAAAAATAAATATTAAAAAATAAAAAGAAATTAAAACAGTGAGCAGTAGAAACACAGTAAATAAGCACAAGGTGCCTTAATATTAAAAACCAAAATATTGTGAAATGAACATTTCTGTTGTTTTGTTGTTACTTTGTTATATTATATAATTAGACCTTGATTTTTTCTATTTTTATTTTTAAAATTTCTTTATTGATTAAGGTGTTACATATGTGTCCTTGTTACCTCATCCCCCACTCCCATCCATCCACTCATGCCCTCACCCCCCTGTTGTCTGTGTCCATTGGTTAGGCTTATATGCATGCATACAAGTCCTTTGGTTGATCTCTTCCCCTTACCCCCACCCTCCTCTACCTTCTCTCTGAGGTTTAATGGTCTGATCACTGTTTCTCTGTCTCTGGATCTATTTTTGTTCATCAGTTTATGTTGTTCATTATATTCCATAAATGAATGAGATCATGTGATATTTATCTTTCTTTGTCTGGCTTATTTCAAGACTTTGATTTTTAAGTTGTTAAAATAATTACCCAGGAAGCCTTTCTAAACAGCAAAGGAACTCTTCCTAATTAATTCTAAAGCCAGTTCCATTCTCCTTAAAGAAAATAGACTGAGCCCTAACCAGTTTGAATCAGTGGATGTAGTGTCGGCCTGTGGAATCAAGGGTCCCAGGTTTGATTCCAATCAAGGGCATGCATGTGCCTTGGTTGCAAGCACATACCCAGTAGAGAATGTTAAGGAGGAAGCTGATTGATGCTTCTCTGTCATCGATGTTTCTAACTCTATATCCCTCTCCCTTCCTCTCTGTACAAATCAATAAAAATACATTTAAAAAAGAAAATAGACTGAAAATAATATAATGAATATTTTGAAAAAAATATGAAGACAAAATGCTACGTAGGAAACAAAATCACATAGCTATTTCCATAACAATTTTATTGATAGTATAATAATATGAATATATACTAGAATATATTAATATGATATATAAGCTATTATATAATTGAAATGTTATAGTTCAGTTTTCAGCTTTGGAGTCTCTACATTATTCTAATGTTACATCATTGTTCTAAATTAAACACATAAAATATAGGAAATAAATATAATAGCATGTATAAAGCTCACAGGCTAGCTTCTTCAACTATTTAAGACAAACTAAAAGAAGTTTATTGCTAATAATAAAGCTATTTAGAGATGATTAAAACACAAATCCCATTCATTGATTTTGTTGCTATTATATCTTTTCTATGTGCAACTGAAGGTAACATACCTAGAACAGACCATATCTGAAGTATCCTTTATTTATGCTGTTGCTGCTTGACTAGAATGTAAAGAATGCAATAGGGGATTCAAAAAGGTGGGATGAACCAATAGATTATCATGTGGATGAGTACTTTCAAATATTAGCTAGGAGCCCCTGCTGGCATTCTGGGAGTTGCCCATGCGTCATCTCTAGACTGAGGCACATTATCCTGCATAATCTAATCCTAAAAAAAAAAAAATTTAAACCACTGGGAAGTTAATCCAGAATATATCTCTATGCCAACCATTTCATATTGACACCAAGGTATAGCAGAAGCTAGTCTTTCAAGGATGAATCTCTCTGGGCCAAACATAGATTTTGAAATAATGACTAATATTTTCCTGAAAGTTATGAGTACCAAAGAAGAATTAGTCATTTTCTATATGACTACAGGCTAAGTGCATGAAAATACATGCACTGGATGGGGGGGGGGGTCCCTCTGTCCAGCTTGACCCCTCTCACAGTCCAGGAGTCCTGAGGGACAGGAGGTGATCTGGCGATCAGGGGAAGGTGATGCCCCATCTCACCTCTGCTGCTGCCACTGCCAGCAGCATAAGCCTCTGCTGGCCATGGGCTGCTGGGCAGCCACCATCTGAGACTTGCCTGGTTATCTGAATCTCAGGAGGCCCTGGGCTGCTGGGCAGCCACCATCTGAGACTTGCCTGTGTCTGGGGCTGTTCCTGGGCAGCTGGGGAACTGAGGGGACTGCAGGACTCTGAAGGCAGGTGCATTAAGCAACTGGGCCTGCCTGGGATCAGACCTGGCCTTGCTGTGCGCCTGCTGTACCAGCTGGGCTGAGGGGACTGGGCACCTCATCTTGTGGCTGTGGGCGCTGCCATCTTTGAGGGCAGGGAAGTCTATTAGCATAGTCCCTCCTTATTGGCTGTGGGTGCTGCCATATTTGCAACTGCGTCAGGGTCAATTACTATGTTCCCTCTTTATTATATAAAATGATATTAATATTTACTCAGAGAACCTGATAAATTATTAGATTCAAATTTTGCCTCTTTTGAAGTGTCACTATTCTGAATTACTAACTAAACCTAAGCCCTTACACTCATCAATACGTTCACTACTATCTATCCGAAATTCTTGAAAAGTTTATGTGATAATTTTCTTTTCTTTCATTTTCTTTAATCAATTCATATCCTCAATATATGGACTGTATTTTTTAAATTTTATAGAATCTCTCTTAATAATGATTAACTGTCACTTTTTATATCTGTGGCTAAGACCATTTTGAAATGTTTTACTGTTGGGATATCTGATGGCTTTAAGTTTAGCTCAGGCTTTACATCACTTGTGGAGATTATAACTGCCAAAAATAAATAGCTTCAACAGCCCATTGAATATTCTAAAATAAGGACATTTTCCAGAGTATTGGTTTCTTAAGCTTCCATTATTTCTTTATGTTGAGCCTTTAGGATTTAGCTACAATATTTACTCAACATTTAAGCCATGTTTTTTATCAGCCATATTTTATACCTTTTATAATTAAAGTGCTTATCATTGAAAAATATGTTTCCATGCCCCTGGAAGAATTCTCCTTGATGTTATTTTGATGTGGTTTTTGATGTGTGGAATATGACTTCAATCTTACCTAATAATAGAGAAACATGTAAATTAAACATACCTCTGCTACGCCCACAACCAATCAGAGTAAGTATGCAAATTAACCCAACAAAGATAGAGGTTAATTTGTATACATATCTAGGTCCTGGGAACTTCCTCAGCACCCAGGTCGCTCCCAGCTGGCCATCAGAGAGGTGGGAGGTCCCCGTTCACAAGCCTAAAGCCTGGGGAGGAGTCTTCAGGCTTGGGAAGGGGCTGAGCCTATGATGGGAGGTGCTGTGTAACCCCTTCCCAAGCTTAAAGCCTGGGGCAGAGGCTTTAGGCTTGGACAGGGGCCAAGCCTGGGATCAGAAGGAAGAGGAAAAATAAATGGAAACATATCCTCAGGTGAGGATAAAAAGAAAAATAAAGAAAGAAATGTCATATCGTATAAAAGACACATCTTGAAAATGCCTACAGAAAGTTGTCATTTTTTTCATAGTGAGGGGTCTGGAGTCTGTGTTGATGAAAATACCTTGACAGCTGCAGCAGTGGGGTGATGGGGCTGATGCCTTCCCTGATCAGTCTGGTTGCCTCTTGAAAAGGGAGGCTAGACTGCAGCTTAAGCCTTTTCCACATTGGTGAATGGGCCTGAACCATCAGTAGAGCATCCACTGAGGGCTCCCAGTATGTGAGAGGGGGCAGGCTGGACTGAGGGAACCCTCCCCAGTGCACAGATTTCATGTACAGGGCTCCTAGTTCAAGAATAGCAGAAATGTTGCAAAGAAAAGCTAAGAAAATCAGCTTTTTCTTAATAGTCTGTCAAAGCCATTGGCTAGAAGTTAATCATTGCTGTTTTGCCAAAGGTGTCTTCTCTTCTTTCTCTGAATTAAAAAGCATCTTTTTGCTGTTAGGCCACAGGTGTGTTCCTGTTGTGCTTTGGGTGATATGTGGCATTAGGAAAAGGCATTTGTTCTGGTTAGAAGAGCAGTTGTTAAGCCAAAGTTAGGCTTCTTTATTGGTTGTCTCAATATAGGAAAGTGACAGAGAATGTATCACTCTTGTAATAGTTACTGCTGAAAATGAAGCATATGAGCAGAGCAATCAGACAGGGCAATTGGCTGGCCTTGTTAGACTGGCTTCTTTTACTTAGTACTATGAACTTAACTTTCTTCTATGTATTTTTATGTTTGATAGAACATTTCTTTTTAGTGATCAATAATATTCCAATGGCTGGATATACCACAGTTTATTTATTCATTTACTTACTGAAGGGCATCTTGTTTTAATAAACATCTATAAACAGGTTTTTGTCTGGATATGTTTCCATCTCCTCTGGTTAAATACCAAAGAGCATGATTGTTGGATCATATTGTAAGAATATGTTGAGTTTTGAAAGAAGCTGCCAAACTGTCTTGCAAAGTGGCTAAAACATTTGCATTTCCATCAGCAATTAATGAGGAGAGTTCCTGTTGTTCCACATCAATGATTTTTAACATCCAGATCATACGTCTACTTTTATGTATCCCTTTCTTCTATTTAACTAAAATGGTGCTTCTGTGTGGCTCCTTTAGTAATGCTACAAAACCTTGAGTTATAAGCTAATAACTTAGTTAATAATTTGCAGAAATAAATTTTATTGCTGAATAGCATTTTTTAAAATGTAAGTCATAGGTTCATCCAAGGAAAAGACCTTTAAATAATGACTCAGTGATAGCTTTGCTAACTTAACTTGCACATTTTTAATTTCTTTTGGAAATATTGTCAACATCATTTTACCCTTTTTTCTCAAAAATTATATATACTTAAAATTATATGTATTTTCCTTTGTCTGTGAAACAATTAAGAGGGAGGATTCTGTAATGATAATTCTTTTTTGTTGTTGTTGTTGTTAATCCTCACCCAATGATATTATATTTTTTTCATTGATTTTTAGAGAAAGTGGAAGGGAGAGGGAGAGACAGAGAGAAACATTGATGTGGGAGAGATACATTGATTGGTTGCCTCCTGCATGTACCCCAACCAGGGCCAGGGAACCTGTAACCAAGGAATGTGTCCTTGACCAGAATTAAACCCAGGACCCTTCCAGTCTGCAGGCCTCTATCATCCTTCACCCTGAGCCAATCTGGCTAAGACTATGGTCACAGATTTTCAAACATTTTTAAAATGTTTATGTTATAGTTTTTCTTAGTCATTAAGAATTAAGTGGTGGTCATTATAGGCAATAATGCTTTAGAGTAATATTTTTAAAAATGAAAATCTTAAAAGCAAATAATCTATGAAATAAAATATCTAAAAAACCAAGAGAATTGTAATGGGCTTTGGAAGATTGTGAGTAGATAATGTTTGATGTGTACAAAGTATTCCTTGTCAATTGAATGTGATTAGAGCCACAGGCTACCTAATTTTTTTTCCCTGAAACTACTTTTTGTTTGATTTATTAGAAGGCTCTATTTTTTGGCACTATGAATTAAAATAAGACTGATCTACTATGCATAAAAAAACCCTTAGATTGTTGACAGATAAATAAGCATGTAAATTAGAGTATACTGCCACTAACACATACCTCTTTAGACTAGGAAGACTGCACTCAAGTAAGAAAATTTTTTCTATACTCCTAACGAATCAAGGAAACTAGGGTACTGTTTATATTAATACATTCACATTTTTATACTCATCTTTCCCCCACAAAGTATGGATACCAATGAATGTATTCAGTATCTGTGAAAGCTTAAATTACCTATACAATGGGGACAAGTGAGTTATGATGATTGGGTAGGTCAACTGTGTGGCTTACAGATATCTGTGAGATATCTGACTCACAATGTGATTCATAGCAACACTGATTTTCACAAACCAAACAAAATTATGTAAACAGAACCTACTGTAATGGGGGCAGTGGGAGAAGCACTCCAGAAGCCTCATACTTCACCCATCAAGTAATTCCCCCCCACCAAAAGTAAACACTAATCTTGTTCATTGCAGCATAGAGTTGTTTTCCCTACTGTTTGTTTTGCTGAATCAGGCCATATATGATATTTTACATCTGGTTTCTTTCTCATTGTATTTGTGTGATTCATCCAT
The DNA here is from genome assembly GCF_014108245.1 of Pipistrellus kuhlii. NCBI lineage: Eukaryota > Metazoa > Chordata > Mammalia > Chiroptera > Vespertilionidae > Pipistrellus > Pipistrellus kuhlii. Next base: position 16,520,815 of record NW_023425471.1, on the reverse strand, counting down.
TCCCTTGTGTGTAGTTGTTGAACATTCACTTTCTTCTTAAAAAAATTTCATCCAAGGATATTTTTCATTGATTTTAGAGAGAAGGAAAGAGGGAGGGAGGAAGAGGGGGCATCATTGTGTGAGAGATCAAACTTGCAACCATTTTAATGTATGGGAAGATGCTCAACCAATTGAGCAACCCATCCAGGAGAACATTTATTTTCAAGGTTATATAATATTCCGGGTGGATATAATACTCCTACTGTTGATTTAGCTATTATAAATACTGCTATGATGGAATTCCAAAATGTCTTTTGGTACAAAATTGTATAAATTTCTGATAAATATATACCTGAAAATGATTTTGCCAGGTCTTAGTGTATGTTATACATATTTAGTACATAGTACCAGATATTATAAATATACAACTTTGTAATTTTAGTGCTTTATGCTTTTGCTAGAGAAATGTCACAGTTGTAAATGTGTAAATGCTGTTATAGATGTGTACATATATGTCTGTCCATATGGTACTATATATACACCTAGTAAAGATTTTTATACAACTGTCATTTAAAATAAGCACGGATTCTGCAATTAATGTATGCTCAGGTTACTGAAGATTTGGCTATTCAAGTTGTTGCAAGTACTCTATCTCCCAAAATAATTTGTCTTGACTTTCTAAAGTGTGTGGTCGAAATGAGAACCCAAACATTCAGAACAACTGTGAGCCCATATGGATCCTTGTAGAACTAGAACATGGTAGCTCATCATTAATGCAGATAGATTCCTGTGCCAGTTTTCACTGCTTGAATGTTTTACCTTCTTTATCCCTCTTACCTGGAAGCATTTGGGGTCAGTTTTCAACCTGTGCCACCATATTGGGTGGCCCTGTTATTACTCTTCCTATTTTTAAAAATCCCATTTTGAAGATCAGCATTGTTTTCTGAGTGGATTTTTTGCTCCCTAAATTCCATATTTCCTATAGCAGGTCTTCTTTACTTATTCAAATAGCTTAAGTTAGATTAAGTGTTTGAGCTAGCATTTGAGCTATTTATTCATTGGTTTCTTATTGCAAACAACTGATATTCAAATTCCATTTGGAATCATCCCTTATTTATAAAGCACTGTGGGTGCCTATTAACTTTAGTACCAAGTATGTATCCCAGTAATGATCTTTGAAAATATGTCTTACCCATTTGAAGGTCTGCTTTTAGCATATCCAGTCTGTGTGAATAATAACGTTTTTTGGCTCAATGGTTTAATAAAAATGTATTCCCTCTTTGAACAGACACATTTGAAAGGCACCCCAACCCAGGATGGGGTACAGCTCTGAATGAAGGACCATGACCTAATTGACTTTCACATCCCCTGTCCTACTTTGGGCTAGCTGCCTTTATATAACATGCACATGCACACACGTAAAGAAACACACACGTGAGCGCCTGTACACACACTGAAACACATGCACACTCAATGTATTATACCTGTTTGGACTCTATCCTTGTTTTAATTAATTCAAACTCAAAAATATTCTCATTAACCTTAGGTAAGTATAAAAATGATTTGGGTTTTCAATATTTAAATTCAGAGCTATTTGTACTTCATTTTAAATATTAGAAAAGAATATCTTGACAAGATCCAATTACAGACAAACAATGAAATTCAGAATATATAAGATACTAGAGGCCCGGTGCACAAAATTCGTGCATGGGAGTATGTGTGTCCCTCAGCCCAGCCTATACCCTCTCCAATCTGGGACCCCTCGAGGGCGGTTGGACATCTCTCTCACAATCCAGGACTGCTGGCTCCAAACCGCTTGCCTGCCTGCCTGGCTGATTGTCCCTAATTAATCCCCTGACATCCTGATCAATGCCTTAGTGCTCCCCTGCTGGCCTGATTGCCCCTCACTGCCCTCCCCTGTAGGCCTGGTTACTCCTAATTCCCCTCCCCTGCTTGCATATTCACCCCCAACTGCCCATCCCTGCAGGCCTGATTGCCCACAACTACCTTCCCCTGATGGCCATCTTGCGGTGGCCATCTTGTGTCCACATGTGGGCAACCAAATTTGACCACATGGAAGCAGCCAACTTGTATGTTGGAGTGATAGTCAATTTGCATATTACTCTTTTATTAGATAGCATAAGGTAGAGGTTGCAGCCCTATTTGTGAAAGACTAGAAAGAGAACTGTGGAAAGAGAAAAAGCAAAGTTTTGTGAGTCTGACAAGAAGTATAACCAAATAATTATGCATATATTCCATATGTTAAATATTCTAGGTACATAAACTTAAAAATGTGGCTGCCATGAAGACTAGAATGGAAATACAGGCAGAAGTTATGGATAAAATGTTGGCTTTAAATGTCTTGTCTCCTAAGTATTAGAGATTTGAGACCTTTTCAAGGGTTTAGTTGAAAGAATACAGCCAAATATTGAAATTTTTTGTGGAATGTCCCTGATATTTTATTTTGTACACTACCCCAGTCCACAAGATAGCTCTGGGCCCTATTTAAAAATACTGTTGGGTTTCACTTATCTACATAAAAGCCTTTTGATTCAGCTGACAATCAGATTCATTAAATAGGAGCTTTCATTTAAATTCAAAGGATGATAGTTAGAAGCCGCCCTGGACTATGTTCATATGATAATAGAAAATAAATTCTGCAGAGTTTATAAAATGTTACAAAAATCAAAATAAGCCTTCTACTATGTTTTTGAGATCAAATAGATAGAGTGGTTTCTGTACATTTCATCCAGGATGGTAGCTTACACAATAAGAGGTACCTAATAAACATTAGACTGACTAAATTAGAAAGCTGCCAGGAACATATGAATAAAATGGAGCTTGCTTTTGATCTGATATTGGCTACCATGCCTAGATCCTTCTGGAGAGCTCCTTTATTTTCCCTACCATAAAGAGCTGGTATTAATTAAATATACCATTCAAGGAACCATCTAACACACTTGAAACTTTCATCATATAAGTGGGGGAGACACGACTATGAGGAATCTTTATTTCCTTGATCTTCAAGTCTTATAGAGATTTCAAAAAGTAAAGTAGCCTAAAAACAGCTAATTTCAGGATTCATTGTAATTGAGAATGTTATTCCATGAGGTAGAATTATCTAGTTGGGCAAAAAGTATGGAGAACCAGATGCATATTAATATCCAGAATTAGTTTATACAAAAGAGATTAAAACATTTTTTTTGCTCAGAAAAAGATAAGTAAATGAGTATAAATAATCAAGGTGCATATTTCTTAGATATCACACAATAAAATATTCCCATACCTGGTAGACTACTGGAATTGTTTTGGAAGAGGCAGAATGATCTGATGGAGTTCCCCTAGGTGCCTACTCAGCACTCATCTACTAAAGCATTTAAAAACATGCATTATACAATTTCAAAGGGAGATAATGTGTATGAAACAACTCCATGGGCTCTTAAGCTAGAGTAATAAACACAACTTCTCCTGGCAGCCAAACAAAAGGAGAAATAATACAACATAAAATTGGTCTCCTGGCTTTCTTTGAAATACTGGGTAGGTATGACAGGTCGGATTCCCTGGGAAGAAGATTCTTAGATGGAGGTTAGTGTGCAGGATCCTTATTAGGACAGTTTTATAGCCTGTGAAGGGTAATACCCTGGAAAGTTGCGTGTCTTACCATAACCAGAGAGGCAGATGAGAAACTGTCTTATGGAGGCCTTCCCTCAAAAAAGGTACCCTTTTTGCAAGGTTACATATCTCCCCATATTTTGTGCAGATCACAAATCTGAAATTGAGCCTTGTCTTTGTGGCTGGCCTCTGTGGATATTTTCAATGTCACTGGGCACTTTCCTGGAGCTATCTGCCAACAGTGTGAGATGCTCTCTAGACTCTAGAGTCTAGAACTAGAATGACCCTTTAAAGTAATCCTGATCAATGCTTCTCTGTCTCTGGATCTGTTTTTGTTAGTCAGTTTATGTATTCATTATATATAGACCATCAAACCTCAGAGGGAAGATAGGGGATAGGGGAGTGTGGAGGTAAGGGGGAGAGATCAACCAAAGGACTTGTATGCATGCGAATAAGCCCAACCAATGGACATAGACAACAGGGGGGTGAGGGCATGAGTAGGGGATATAGTGGATAATGGGGAATAAGGACACATATATAGCATCTTAATCAATAAAGAAATTTTAAAAAAGTAAAAAATAAATGATTAAAAAATAAAGTAATCCTGAGTTCGGCTGAGATTACTGGATCTTTATACTCTTGCATTAATCATTCCTTCTCAGAAAGGGTCATGACCTTGGGCAAGGAGACTCTCTGCAGATGAGGCTACCTCTAAAGGGACTGACATCTGAGAGAAGTCTTCCAGCAATACTCCCAGCTGTTGAGGCAACACATTCTTTGTTGAAGGAGAATCATAATAGTTCATCAGTGTCCACTACAGTAGTTAAGCCATTGTTTCCCCTTGTGACTTATATTTATCTGTAAGTAATCATTTTCCATAACTTTTTAGGTCAAGTTTTTTTTTTTAATTCATTGGAATGACAATGGTTAGTAAAATTACATAAGTTTCAAATGTACAATTCTATAATGCATCATCTGTATGTTATGTATCTTGATCCAAAGTCAACTCTCCTTATTTCATCATTTATTTACCCTCTTTTACCCCCCCCCTTTCCCTCCAGTAAACACCATACTGTTGTCTGCAACTATGAGGTGGTGAGTGTTTTGTTTTTGCTAAATCCCTTCATCTTTTTCATCCAGCCCTTATGCTAAGTGAAATACGCCAATCAGAGAAAGACTAATGCCATATGAATTTACTTATATGTGGAATATAATGAACAAAATAAACTTCTAAACAAGGTAGAATCAGGTAAAGTTTTAAAAAGTATTCATACAAGTAGAAATTTTAAATATTGAAGATAAACTTGCATTTTAATTGTTACAGAAATGCACACACTGGAAGGGCTGGCTTCTTCTGAGTATTTACATAATTTTATAAAAAGTATCAACCCATTTTAATTAACTGGTTTTAATAGGCAGTTAAGCTAAGATATTATAAGCAATATATTAAGCTAATGGATATTTAACAGCTGAGTTAAGTTCTTTTAATGGAAATGCTGACAAACCTTTATCTGTAATTATAGCAACGATGTAATTTCAGAAAGAGGTATTTCTCCTCATCATTCGCAACCCTATAATTCCATATGCCTATAAAGAAAAATAAGTTCATAATTAGCCAAACATAAGTTATACTTGGCACTAGACATTACTCATCTCTTCGCTAGATTTGAGTCATATTCTTAAAAAAAAAAGCATAGTGGTAGCCATTACTAATAATACATTCCTTTTATATTGTAAGATTAGAAAGAAGAGTTCTCTAGTTTGTGGTGGCCTCTAGAGCCACTGGCAAGTCTTGGTCATTGTGAATTAGGTAAACAATTCTGAATGGAAAATATTATTTTTCCTTAAACCCAGTAGTTTTTTATTTATTTATTATGTCAGGTCAGCTGTTAAAAGGATTACAATTTAACATTCAACAGGGATTGCATGACATACACTATTTGGGGCACTGGGCATGCAGGCACTTAACAGTCCAGATAATGTTTGTAGTGTCATGGAGATTATATTCTCTTTTGGGAGATAAAAGTCTGAAAGGACATGTGCACCCCTATGTTCATGGCAGCACAATTTACAATAGCTAAAATTTGAAAGCAACCTAAGTTCCCATCAGCCAATGAGTGAATTAAAAAGCTATGATATATCTATACAATGTAATACTACACTGCTGTGCAAAATAAATAACTCTTATAAGTGTATTTCTAGTATCACATGATCTCACTCATCTAAGGGAAATAGTGAACAACATAAACTGATGAACAAAAATAGACCCAGAGAAGGGAAGCATCGATCAGACTGTCAAACCTCTGAGGGAAGGTAGCAGAGGGTGGGGGTGAGAGGGAGAGATCAACCATAGGACTTGTATGCATGCATATAAGCCTAACCAGTGGTCACGGACAACAGAGTGGGGGCATGCGTATGGAAGGGTTTGGGATGGGAGTGGGGGGATGAGGACAAATATGTGATACCTTAATCAATAAAGAAATTAAAAATAAAAATAATAATAAATGATCACAATACTCACCTTAAAAAAAATAAAACTCTTACCATTCACAATAGCCTGGGTGGACCTGCAGAGTATTATGCTAAGCGAAGAAGCCAACTGGAGAAAGATAAATATCTCACTTATTTGTGGTATAAAATGAACATCATCAACTGATTAACAAAAATAGATACATAGACAAAGAAGCATTGAAGACTGTCAAACTTCAGTGGGAAGTCAGGTGAGGTGTTGGGGTAAGAGATCAATCGAAGGACTTGTATGTATACATATAAACATAACCAATGGACATAAAACACTAGGGGGGTGAGGACAAGTGCCTGGGGGTGGCTGGTGGAAGGTCAATGGGGAGAAAAGGAGGCATATGTAATATTATGTGTAATACTTTAAACAATAAAATTAAAAAATAATAAAAATAAAAAGCAAACAAAAACTTGAAAAATACGGAGACTTGAAAATTGGGTAAAATCATAGTTGGTGACTGTGGCTACTTTGATTTGGACTGGCAAGGAAATGTTTCCAAATATCGTATTTAAACTGAGATCTAAATAATAAGAATGTATCAGCTATGTGACTATCAAAAGAAGCCGCATGCTTGGTAGGGAAAACACTAGTACAAAGTATCTTGGGAGGATGAGTTGGTATATTCATGGAACAATAATAGCAATAAAAAGCCATTATCGCTAAAGCATAGTGTGTGATGGGGTTGGAAAATGTTCAATGGCCAGTTCATATCAAGCCTTGTTAGTTGTGGTACATTATTTAGATTTTCTTGTATTTGTAGTATCAAGTGATTGGAGCATTGACATCATTTTTACTGGTTTATAGAAAATAGAATGTAGGGGGTGAGGATGAAGTAAAATGAATAATAATTAAATTTAGCAGCCTATGTGAGAGATAATGATGACTTGGACAAGCTTGGTTATAGTGGAGAGTCTGAAGTTACAGATTTCAGATTCAAAGTCAGCAATGCTATTGGTAAGCGAAAGAGAGAAATCAAGGACAACACTAAGATGCTTAATCTGAACAATTGTGGTGATGATAACGCTGTTTTTGAAAGGGCAGTATTTGAGTAGAAGCATATTTGGATAAATATCAAGAATTTTTACTTGTTAATGTCTAAATATCATGAATTTTCATTTGGACATTAAGCTAATAGGCATTTAACAGCTGAGTTAATTTCTTTTTTAATTTCTTTATTGATTAATGTATTATACATGTAGTTAATTTCTTTTAATGGAACTTAATTTGGGAATGTTTATTAGACAACCTAGAATAGATGTTGAATGAATAAGTGAATCTGAATTTGGATTTTAGAGGAGAACTTGGGGATGGAGATAAATATTAGGACCTGTTTAAAGTCATAGAACTAGAGATCTCAAAGAGTAAGTATAGATTATAAAAAGACAAATGATCTTAGAATAAAGACCTGAGGACTCAAATATTTATAAATGGAACAGAAGAGGAGCATCCAGCCCACTGGTATTGTACAGTGGTTGAGTGTTGATCTATTATATAAACCAGGAGTTCATAGTTTGATTCCTGATCAGGGCACATGTCCAAGTTGTGGGCTCAATTCCCAGTGGAGGGCTCACAGGAGGCAGCTAATCAATGATCATCCCTTATCATTGATGTTTCTACCTCTCTACCTCTCTCTCCCTTTCTTTCTTAAATTTATATATATATATATATATATATATATATATATATATATATATATATATATATATATATATAATCCAATATAGAATAGTGAGAATTAGGAGAATCAGGGGAGTATGATAACATGAAAGATATAAAAGTTAGAGGAAGAGGGACTAACAGCGTGAAATGTTATGAGGGGCTCACATAATATATAATTCTACTTATATGCAGAGTCTAAAGAACAATATAAACAAACAAATCAGAAACAGAATCATAGATAAAGAAAACTGATGGTTGTCAGAGGAGAGGGGGTTAGTGGCTCATTGAAAAAGGTGAATGGATTCAGAAGCACAGATTGGTAGTTACAAAACAGTCATGAGGATAAAAAGTACAGCATAGGGAATATAGTCAATAATATTGTGATAACTCTGTATGGTGCTGTAAGTATCAGGTGAGTATTGTAAGTATCAAGGGGAACACTTTGTAAATTATATGCTTATCTAATCATTATGCTGTACATTTGAAATTAATACAAAATTATATTCAATGTAAAGTATAATTGAAAAAAATAAAATATAAACAATCCTCCCCACCAAAAAGTAAAAAAAGTAATTATTGGGTTTGATAATATATAGTTCTTGGTCATCTGGACAAAAAGTAGTATCAAGGGAATGGTAGGATTGCAGGCCCAGGGAGTAGTTGAGATAGATATTATGAGACAGGTAATAGATACAAAGATTATAGACAACTTTTTCAAGTTTTATTGTAAGGAGGCACAGCAGCATGAGACAATGATAAATAATAGAGTTTAGAATGATGAATCTCAATCTGATGACATTTAAATATTAGCAAGGAAATCTTAAGAACTTGTTTTTCCCACTCAAATTATCTCAAAGTGTTTTTGAACATTACTATTTTATGTTCCACTATTAAATTTATATTACTTTAAGATAATTGAAAGATATATCATGACTAAACTTTATGATGCTAATAAGCTCATTCCAGGATGGTTTATTTAATTGAAATATACACACTGAGAAGCATAGTATACTTCAATAGAAAAACATATAACAGAAAGATACAATTTGATGAGTTTTTATAAATTGATTACACACTTATAACCATCCCTTAGGTTAAAAGCAGAACCTTAAGAAAACTTCAGAGACTTCATCATGCCCCCATCCAGTCATTCATTGCTACATTCATGGATAAGTATTATCATGATTTCTAACAGCATAGGTTCGCTTTTTCCAGTTTTTGAACCTTAAATAAATGGAATTCATTTAACCTGATTTTAAATATATAGAATAGACATGGTAAGACACTCAGTCTTACACTGATGTTTACACTGCTTCTTTGTTTCCCTCCTCATCACACAAACTTTAACTTGCCTTTTCACTTTATTATCATAAAAACACTATACCTCATGACTGTCCTCTCCTACATTTTAAAAATAATTACTCCATATGGATCTTAAAGTTTGTAGACCTCCTACCACAGAATCGCCTACAGAGCTTGCTGATAATGCAGGTCCCTGAACCTCTACCATGGTGTATGTATCTGGTGAGGCAGATAACACCTACACTTTCATACCTCTGTAATTTTATGTCTTCCTAGAATGTTCTTTGCTGGACCTCTTCTTAAGAAAGTCTTATGTTTCCTTGATGGCCAGAGCCCTAAATTTCATGAAGCCATTTAAATTTCTCACCAGAGATAATCTCCCTCTCCCCTGTCTAGATCTATTAAAACAATTGTCTCCATCTGCTTTGAATCATAGTTACTTGCATATCTGCCTGTCTTCCTACCCAGGTTATGATCCTCTGGAGAGCCATCATTTTTCATTCTTTTGTACTTCCCTTAGCACCTAGCACAGTGCCTTGCATATAGTGAGTGCTAAATAACTATATATTGAGTGGATTCCTGAACATCAGAAGACATTATTTCCTTGGAATAATTGAAAGATTAAACGTAGAATCCCAAGGGATACATTTTTTTTTCCTGTTGAAACGTTACAGTGGCTAGAGGGATAGGAAAACTATGACTTTAGAATTAAGTATCTGTAAGAACTTGGAAGATGAATGATAGTTTCACAAAAAAGAACTTGTAAGAATTTTATTTTTAGACAAGTTTTAACACCTACAATAAATAAGCCTTTGCAAAAAAATAAAATAAATAAATAATAAGGATTTACATGTTTTGTTTGCCCACCAATGATTTTAGTGACAGCATGAAAGTGTGTTTGTGTGTGTGTGTGTGTGTGTGTGTGTGTGTGTGTGTGTGTGTGAGAGAGAGAGAGAGAGAGAGAGAGAGAGAGAGAGAGAGAGAGAGAGAGAATGTGTTTTAATTGTGACTATTTCTATTCCATTATTAGTGTAGAAACCCTGCAAGTACATTTTAAGCTTGAGTGGTTTCTTCCATTGAAAATCCTATAAATGTAAAAATGATTCTTACAGTCCAAGTTGAGTTTTGTGCTAGTATGTGGTCTTTCACCATCTTTTTTTAAATTTTGGAATGAGAGGGAACAAATGCTTTCTTACCATTAAAACCTATTCATGCTTAGAGTTTAAAGAAATGGGTCAGAACAATGAAGTGACATTAACTTCTCTATATTTCCAATATTAGAGCTTTCGCTGAGCAGTTTTATTCCTCTTCTTTCCCCTTTATCTTCACTGCTTTTTCTCATTCTATAAAAAAATTATCTGAATGTAAAAATTTCCCCTTTCTTTTATTTGATAACAACATGAGGGTATAAATATGAATTCTATGACTAAATTTCCAAAGCCCTTCCACTTAACTCTCCCTCTCTTCTCTTCCCTACCCCTTTACTTTCCATAATTGAACTCTTAGTGTCCAACTAAAATCTTTATGTTTTTACATCCTTATTCATGCTTTCTCCTAAAGCAGGAGTCAATAAACTTTTCTATAAAGAACCAGATAGTAGGTATTTTATATTTTGCAGGCCATCTGGTCTCTGCTGCAACTAATCAACTGTGCTATTGTAGTATGAAAGTAGTCATATTCAACACATGCGTTTTGTTCCTATGAAATTTTATTTCTAAACACTGACATTTGACTTTCATATAACGTTTATATGTAATAAAATACTCTTGATAGTTGCCAACCATTAAAAATGGGGAAAACCATTCTTAATTTGTCTACCATACCAACTGAAGTGGCAATGAGAGTTGCTCCTCAGTCAGTAGTTTGCTGACCCTGTGTCTTACATGAAATGTCAGTAATCATTCTCTTTTTAAAATATTCCACTAATACAGTTTCTATACATACCTTAGGTAGTGAAGGCAATTTCTTCCTTGCCCCACATTTTTTGAGAATATATTACATATCGTTCTAATATATGAGATGCTGAGGAGTGCAGAAGGCTTAGACCTACTTTTTCTTGATTTAAAAATTGCATTGGAAATGCAGAAAGGACATGTATGTGAACAGATAAATAGCACCATTAAGTAATATTGCATTTTGTGACTGTTGTTTAGATCTGACTCTCTTTAAAGATATTTTATATGATAGAGTAAATCATATTTTTTCTGATTTATGAAAAGGAAGAGTCTAGAATGTTTCATATGCTTACCTATTAATATGCTTGAGGGGAAAAATAGGTACTTGCTGTATAGGCTTTTGTCTTAAAATTTCCTTTATCTATTCTATGAGGTATAGCTAAGCAACTATTTTATGTAACAAATTCCCCAAAATAATTATAAATTGTTCTCATATTTTGTAACTTTGTATTATAAAATCAATTATTAATTATGCCAATCAGTGGTTAGAAATGATTCTTATAGTTAATGCTATGCTCTTCTTTTGGAGATGTGAAAATGTGTCTAAATCAGAATTTTATATAAGTGTCAACTCAAAATATTAGTTCACCATTTCAATTAGCATATTTTTCAACCTATTCTATTATGCTAAGTTACAAAAGAAAATATTGATGTTGTGTTTTTATAATACTTTTGATTATCATTATTTAAAAAAGTTAAAGGAGTGTTCAGTAAGAGCAACTATCAGATTTGATTGTCAGTAGGATGTTTGAGTTTATTTTGTAGTCCTTTACAGATTTTAGTCACATTTTGAAAAATAAATACATACCATATATGCCTAGCCAAACTTTCAAAAAGTTTGGATTGTGAAATACTAATAGTTTATCCATGAAAAATTTTGTAATCATGATGTTTAGAATATGAAACTATCCATCCACTTGTTGTCAAATGTAATACGTTTCTAATTTACCAGAAGGCAAAAGAATAAAGCTAGAAAATTACTCAGTGCATCTTCCAACCCTGTGATTTATTGCTCACATAGAATAATTTGGCAAATGATACCCTAGTGAACCAAAAGAATTAATGTCTCCTCCTAAGTAACTTTCAATAAAGGGCTGCAAATCTCTGCAGCATTTTGCCAATTAAGAAAGAAAACAATCTACAGCTCAGAGTCACGAGTACTAGAAAAAGGAGCTAAGAGGGTTGCTTTTTCATTCTTAGTTCAAAAATCTCTATATGTCCTGGATCTTTGTTTAGGAAATACTAAGGGAAATCATGAGTACCTTTCTGTACTATATGAATTTAAAAGACTGGTCTTGTGATCTTTTTCTGTCATCACCATCAAATTTAGTGCCAACCATGTCATTTATTTGTTGGTGGATTTTGGTCTAATTACAAAATTTTTTTGGCCATAACATTAATTAATAATTGCTGCCCTACCTACCAAAGACTATTGTGTTGTAATTATTGATAAGAATATAAAATACTAAAAATATAATTTAACAAAACTATAAGATGATAAAGCTATATGTTTTTTAATATATCTTATTGATATATATATATCTATATATACATATATATTATATATATAATATATATTATATATATTATATAATATATATATATATATATATATATATATTTTTTTTTTTTACAGAGAGGAAGGGAGAGGGATAGAGAGAGAATCATCGACCAGCTGCCTCCTGCACACCCCTCACTGGGGATGTGCCCACAACCAATGTACATGCCCTTGACCGGAATCAAACCTGGGACCTTTCAGTCCTCAGGCTGACGTTCTATCCACTGAGCCAAACAGGTTTTGGCGCTACATGTTTTTTAAAAAGCCAAACTAAGAATATAAAATAAATCTGGGGAGATTATTTCTCCAGGCTATATAAAAGTTTCCCCCAAAAATGGCTAAATTGCTCCTTGGTTTCTGGTGAACAATTACTAGAGTATCCAACATGCTGGAAGATTTCATCAGAGGATAGCTTGTCCCAGGCAACATTTTCTTAGTGTATACATGGTAATTAGTGATCATATCCCAGATTATTTTATGGCAAATAAAATATATTTCAAATACTATTTAGAAAAAATGGGTAAGAAATTAAGAGTTATTTAGAACTTTACTTGAAATAACACTCAAGAAAATTATTCATCAAGAAAGAACAGAATGGATATGGTCCCCTCTGGGTATTGAAAATTCTGCTCTAAAACATATTTTCTAATTAGAAGGCATTATTGAGGAGTGAAATACAAAAATACTTGTTCATTAGATCATTGCCTCTTTTTTTAATTTAAATTATTTATTGTTAAAGGTATTACATGAGTTTCTTTTCCCCCATCCACCTCTCCCCAGCCGCTCCCACCCCCCAACACATCCCCTAACCCCCCTACAGTCTGTGTCCATTGGTTATACTCATATGCATGCACACAAGTCTTTTGGTTGATCTCTTCCCCCATCACCTCTGACCATCCCTCATATGTTGGGCAGTTTGTTCAATGCTTTTATATCTCTGTTTCTAATTTTTGTTCATCAGTTTATGTTGTTCATTATATTTCACAAATGAGTAAGACCATGTGATATTTACCTTTTTCTGACTGGCTTACTTCACTTAGCATAATGTTCTCCAGTTCCAACCATGCTGATGCAAGTGGTATGAATTCCTTCTTTTTTTACAGCAGCATAGTATTCCAGTATAGATGTACCACAGTTTTCTAATCCACAAATCTGCTGATGGGCACTTTTTGGTAGGCTGTTTCCAAATCTTAGCTATTGTAAATTGTGCTTCTATTAGGGGTGCATATATCCTTTCTGATTGGTGTTTCTGATTGCTTGGAATATATCCCTAGAAGTGGGATTACTGGGTCAAATGGAAATTCAATTTTTATTTATTTATTTATTTTGAGGAAACTTCATACTGTTCTCCACAGAGGCTTCACCAGTCTGCATTCCCACCAAGAGTGCAAGAGGCTTCCTTTTTCTCTGCATCCTCGCCAGCACTTGTCCTTTGTTGATTTGTTAATGATAGCCATTCTGAGAGGTGTCAGATTGTAACTCATTGTCGTTTTGATTTGCATCTCTCAGAGATTAGTGACTTTGAGCATGTTTTCATATGCCTCTTGGCCTTCTGCATGTTGTCTTTAAAAAAGTATAGATTTAGGTTTTTTGCCCATATTTTTATTGGGTTGTTTATATTCCTTTCTTTACATTGTATGAGTTCCCTGTAAATGTTGGAGATTAAAGCCTTCTCAGAGATAACATTTGCTGGACAGCAGCTTTTTATTTTGATGTAGTCCCATTTGTTTATTTTCTCCTTAATTTCCATTGTCCTGTTAGCTGTATTGATAAAGACATTTCTATGACAAAATTTCTACTATTTTATGCCTTTAGCTTCTTCTAAGATTTTTCTGGTTTCCCATCTTACTTTCAAGTTCTTTATTCATTTTGAGTTTATTTTTGTGTGTGGTGTAAGTTGGTGGTCTAGTTATATTTTTTGCATGCATCTGTCCATTTTTCCCAATACCATTTATTAAAGAGACAGTCTTGACTCCATTGTATGTTATTTGTCAAATATTAATTTAGTATAGTGTCTTTGGTTGATTTCTGGGTTCTCTTTTCTGTTCCATTGGTCTATGTTTCTGTTCTTGTGCCAATACCAAAGAGTTTTGAGAACAATGACTTTGTAATATAGCTTGATATCTGTATTGTGATCCCTCCAACTTTGTTCTTATTTCTCAAGATTGCTGGAACTATTTTGAGTCTTTTTAAATTCTAGATGAATTTTTGGAGAGTTTCTTCTAGGTCTTTGAAATATTCCATTGGTGTTTTTTGGATTTCTTTTATTGATTAATATATTACATCTGTGTCCTTATTCCCTTATTGCCTCTCCATCCCCCACAGATGCTTTCACCCCCATGAGGTCTGTATCCATTGGTTAGGCTTATATTCTTGGATACAACTACATTGCCATTGATATTTTAATGGGGGTTGCATTGAATATGTACATTGATTTGTATAGAATGGACATTTTAATGATGTTGAGTCTACCAATCCATGAACATGGTATATTCTTCCATTTGTTTATGTCTTTATCTCCTTTTTCAGCATTCTGTAATTTTCGGAGAACAAGTTCTTTATCTCCTTGGTTAAGTTTATTCCTAGATATCTTATTTTTTTATTGTTGCAATAGTACATTAGACTGTGTTTGTTTGTTTGTTTGTTGTTGTTGTTGTTTTTGTTTTTTAGTTTCTCCTTCTGTGAGTTTATTATTGGTGTATAAAAAAAGCCATAGATTTATGGGTGTTAATTTTGTGTCCTGCTACATTGCCTAATTAATTTATTAAGTCTGGTAGGTTTTTTTTTAATAGAATCTTTAGGGTTTTCTATGTACAATATCATGTCATCTGCAAATAATGACAATTTTACTTCTTCTTTTCCAATTTATATGCCTTTTATTTCTTATTATTGTTTGATCACTATGGCTGGCACTTCCAGTACTGTCTAACAGGAGTGGTGAAAATGGGCATCACTGTCTTGTTGCTGTTGTTAGGGGAAATTGTTTTAGTTTTCATCCATTGAGTATGATGTTGGTTATAGATTTTTCACATAAGGCTTTTATTATGTTGAGGTATTATCCCTCTATTCCCACTTTGCTGAGTGTTTTTATCAGGGAAGGGTGTTGGATTTTGTCAAATCTCTTTTCTGCACCAATTGATATGATTATGTGATTTTTGTTTCTGTTTGTTTATGTGATATATAATGTTTATTGATTGACGGATATTATCCCATCCTTGCATCCCTAGAATAAATCCCACTTGGTTATAGTGTATGATATTTCTAATGAAGTGCTGGATTCTATTTGCTAAAATTTTGTTGAGGATTTTAGCATCTATCTTCATCAGGAATATTGGCCTGTAGTTCTCTTTGTTTGTAGTGTCTTTATCTGGTTTTGGGATTACGGTAATGATGGCTTCATAGAAAGAGCTTGAAAGATTGCCTTCCTCTTGAATTTTTTGGAATAGTTTAAGGAGGATAGGTTTTAGTTCTTCTTGAATGTTTGGAAAAACTCCCCTGTGAAGCTGTCCAGTCCATGGCTTTTGTTTACTGGAAGTGTTTTTTTTTTATTACTATTTCAATTCATCAATAGTTATTTGCGTATTCAGTATTTTTTAATTTATTTTTTATTTTTTCGAATTGAGTTTTGATAGCTTGTGTTTTTTTCTAGATATATGTCCATTTGTCAAGGTTGTCCAGTTTGTTGGAGTAGAGTTGTTTGTAGTATTTTCTTATACAGTCCTTTGGGGTTGGTTGTTACTTCACCTCTCATTTCTGATTTTGTTTATTTGGGTCCTCTCTATTTGTTTCTTGGTGAGCCTCACTAGAGGTTAATCACTCTTGTTTATCCTTTTAAAAAAACAGCTCTTGTTTTATTGATCTTTTGCATTGTAGGGGTTTGTTTTGGGGGCATTCTGTGTTGTTTATTTCTGCTCTGATCTTTATTATTTCTTCTGCTTTCTCTGTTTTTTTCTTGTTGCTTTCTAATTCTTTAAGTTGTAGGGTTCGATAATTTGTTACCATTTTTTTTTACGTAGGTCTGTAAAGCTATGAACTCCCTTTTCAGGACTGTTTTCACTGTGTCTCATAGATTTTTGTGTTTTCATTGTCATTTGTTTCCAGGATGCTTTTTTATTTCTTTTTGTTTTTTTATCTCTTTGGTATCCCAATCATTGTTTAATATTGTAGTATGCTATTTAGCCTCCAAGTGTTTAATGTTTTCATTGTTTTTATTGTAGTTGATTTCTAATATTATGCCATTGTGATCTGAGAAGATGCTTGATATTATTTCTATCCCAGTTTGTGGTCTATTTTTGATAATGTGCCACGAGCACTTGAGAAGAACGTACATTCTGTAGCTTTGGGGTGGAATGTTCTGAATGTGTCATTTAAGTTCATCTGATCTAGTGAGTCATTTAGGGTTGCCTTTTCCTCGCTGAATTTTTGTTTAGAAGACTTATCCAGTGGTGTCAATGAGGTATTAAAGTCCCTACTATGATCATATTGCTGTTATTTTCTCCCTAGACCATTGCCTCTTAAAGAAGAAATTAATCTATTTGAAATACTGCTAAATGGAATACTAATTTTAAAATCTCAAATAAAAGAGTAGAATTTTAAAGTATTGTGAAAATGTTAACTAATTAAAATTAAAATAATAAGTAAATATATCATTGAGAAATAAAGAGTTTTAATATTACATATCATGTCACATATACCAGAACTCAAACCCTTAAGATGCATAATAATTTATAAAATGCAAGTAGGGGGAAAATAACATGTCACGTTGTCTAAAAACAATATTTAATAGTAACCAAGACAAATATAGCCACTTGCACAAATATTGAGCAAGCCCATGGTAATATAATTTATTTACAATGTGATTTATCTCATATAGTTCTTAGATTGTACTGTGAAATTTAAATAATTCTAGTAAATACCAAGAGAATGAAAAATCAGTTTAAGAGCAACCATTAACAAGTTTTGGATTAGCTTTCTAACTTTAAATATTTCTCTTCATACTTATCATTGAAGTGAAAATGGAGACAGAAAATAAAAAGACCAGGTAATATATTTGCTTCCTCATATCAGATTTTTATATACATTCTTCAAGGTTACTAAGAGATATTCTTAGGAAGCATAATACAAATGGCAGAGGTTATATTTAAGACTGCACTAATTTATTTATTCACAAAATAAGCCCTAGGCTGCCCAAGTCCTTACCACTTTAGTTTTACATGGTTAAAAACTATGGGTAGTTTAGAATGCATTATTTCTATTAAGGTTTTCACAGAGGCTTCACTAATATTTGTGATACTCTGAATCTATTTGCTTTGATGAGTCCTCGATGACCTTATCATATACTAACGTGCTGACTCCACTTCGTGGCGTCCTGAGAAACTGTATGATTCACCTTATTCAACAGTTTTGGGGGCAGTCTGGCTCCCAGACATCTTTAAGCATGTCAAGTCTGTGGCTGGTGGGCTGAATGCCTCAAGTTTGACATGCTTGGCCTAGATCTACATAGTTGCTTTCATTAAATACTGTTTCTAATCACACCAATTAGATCACAGTCCCATGTTTATTTTGGGTCTGTTTTCAGTCTTCCTTATGCCTTCCTTGTCTATACTCCTGTGGTTATCTACTGTTCTGTTGCTGAATAATGTACTAAACAAATAGCTCCTAATTGACATAGCTGCTTACATATTTTTTCCTGTCTTGACATGTTGCCCTCTCCTATGACAATGCAGTGACATGATGATTTAATATATGAAATCCAGATAATTAATGCTTTTTTCTTATTAAAGATATCCTATCAGGTGTCAAATTCAGAATCACAGGTTTTAGAAGTCTTAAATTTAAGTTGCAGTGAAAAACTCATAGCCCCCATGGGATACACACAAAATGTACCCTAACAAGTCATCTGGATTTTCACAAATGATCTATAAGAGTTAAAGGCTAATAGGATGAAATAAAATTAAATGAATGAAATTGTATGCAGTCAGTAATCCACTACATCACTACTTAAGATGTTTTTTGAATTTGTTTTTATTGTTTCAAATGAAAAATGATAAAAATATATAGAAAAGAATTCATAACCAATATATAACATAGATAAAACCCACTTGGATAGTTCTAGAACTTTCTCTGCTTCTTTTAGAAAATGTGTTGCCTGCATTGACCATGTATGTGAGAAAAAGTTCTTTAAATATAAAATGATCATCATTACCTTTAAAAGAATTCAGTATGCTTCCTTTAAACCTATTATATCAAAATTAAATAAATACAATTTAAAAATATAAAATCTGATGTTACCATAAACCATAATAATGTCTACCCAACTTCTAACATTTCAGGTACTGTACTCTATCCAATTATTTCCTGGTAAATATTGGGCAGTGACTCATGTAGATGGACCAAATGATTAAAATTCTTCTAAAGAGTACTGATTATAAATATCCTGTCTGGTTGTCAGGTCAATGTGTTCCAATTTGGGGTTTATAAAATTGTTACTATATGCCTACCCTACCTAGACTCACCTATTTCACTTCCATATAACAGCGGCTAATATTAAGATAATATTTAAGCTAATAATGACTTTTATTTTATATTATATATTTTATTTTATTTTATTTTATTTTTTTACAGAGAGAAAGGAAGAGGGATAGAGAGTTAGAAACATTAATCAACTACCTCTTACACATCCTCTACTGGGGATGTGCCTGCAACCAAGGTACATGCCCTTGACTGGAATAGAATCTGGGACCCTTCAGTCCACAGGCTGATCCTCTATCCATTGAGTCAAACCAATTAGGGCTAATGATGACTTTTAAGTTAGATAGGGAGTTTGGCTTAACTTTTCAAATTTATGCTGAGCTTATGCTACTTACTATAGAATCATTGGCAATCTCCCAATTTTAGACTTAGTGATTATTTTTTCAAATCTCTTAAATTATATTCATTTATTTATTATAGAAGAGAGGAAGGGGAGAGAGAGAGAGGGAGGGAGGGAGAGAGAGAGAGAGAGAGAGAGAGGGAGGGAGGGGGAGAGAGAGAGAGAGAGAGAGAGAGAGAGAGAGAGAGAGAGAGAGAGAGAGAGAGAATTTGTGTACCACTTAATTAATGCATTCATTGAATGATTCTTGTATGTTGTATGTGACCAGGGATGGAACCTGAAACCTTGGCACCTTGGTGTATCAGGCCAATGCTCTAATTAACCGAGCTAACCAAACTGGGTCTTAAAACTTATATTTCATTAGGTCATTGAACAGTTTTAAAATCTCACCAATATGTCATGTAAATACTTACAGTTATTAAAAGTATCAAGTATAATATACTTAAAGATAAAAACTGAGTGAGAAGGGTACTCTTTTTATCAAATCATGTCAGATATTGTTTCCTTTTCAGTCACAATGTTAATTCTTTTTTCATTTTTTTGTGACCTGAATTAAATAACTAGTTCAAGTCACTTCTGTATTTATTGAACTAATTTTTATATATTCTTGTAATATGTCATAAAGATAAAAACATTCCTGCTGAATTATCCATTTATCTGAAAAAAAAATCCCCGTTTCTCTTTTTAGTGATAAAAGCATGCTAATATTGATAATTGTTAAGTTATAGAATCTAAAATAACTTTCCTGATCCATGGGTTATATTTAATGATCTTATTAAATATAAAACTTTATTTTAAAGCTACATGCCCCACTTTCCACCATAGGCAATTTATATGAACTCAGTAACTTCCCTTCTGTCATCCATTTGTGACCTTAAGTTCTAACTTTCTAAAGATTATGTTGCTAACCATCCACCATTGGTGTGGATGTGTGATGGATCAAAAATAGAGGTTAGTGTAAAGCATAGGGAATATACTGGCAATAGTATAATAACTGTGTAAGGTGCCAGGTGCCAGGTAGGTACTGGAAATATTGTGGGAAACGCTTTATAAAGTATCTGATTATCTAACCACTATGCTGTACACCTGGAACTAATAAAAATATTCAATGCATATTGTAATTGAAAAGTGAAACTTAAAATATAGAACTTGGAATTACCTTGTGCTCACAAAAATAAGTACTATTACCATATCAAAAGCTAATGTTATTATTCCATAACTATATTTATTATTATTGAGTATCTTTTAAGCACCAAGATATAGAAGGGCCTTATGCTGATGTGCACAATGGAAATAGAAGAGAATAGCCTACTCACAGCTACAGAAGTTAATATTTCTGCAGCAGGACTCTGTTAACAGTCATGAACATATGGCTGAGATGAGGATAGGCATGTAGTGTCAGTATAAGAGAATACAGTTAGTGTGTCAACATGTAATGCAGATGGTGCAAATCAACATGTACACATGAGCTATAGACAGATAACAGAAAATCATGAAGTACTGAACAGTTAAGCAAGGGATGCTAAGCTGGCATGTACTGACATATTTAACACTGTACAAGGCAACTAAAACCCTTTGATGGCCCAGCTGGTGTGGTTCAGGAGTCATGGTTCCATTCGTGGTTAGGGTACATGCCAAGGTAATGGCCTTGATCATCATTGTGGGGCACACAGGAGGCAGCTGATAACTAATTAAAAACAGTTTGATGGTCAATTTGACTTCTGTTGTTACTCCTAGACTTCATATCCTAAGTCACAATTATCTTTATTTATTATAATATGTTTATTTGTAAGCCTGTACCCCCATGACGGAAGTTCTATAGAAATGCTGGGTTGAAAAAGATGGATTGTCAGGGGATATGTTTTACAGTGATGATTTTCCTAGCTTCAGAATCCTATACAAAATCTAAATGCATGAGACAAATAGTGAAAAATGAAAATAAATCATTGAAGATATTTCCATTAGTTTGACTCAAGCTCCACATATAAAGCACAACATAGTACGGGAATGTTAAAGTAGGGATTAAAGGGATTCCTTCATGGATGTTTGGCATGTATATGCCATATTTGGGGAGATTCTTCTTTGACATAGTTTAAAAACAAAGAGAATTCATTCTGTTGCAGACAAAAAAGGTACCATAAAAATTATGGAAAATAATTTTTGTGGGGGTCAGTATTATTTTTCTACCTAACTCATTGCTCAATTTTATTACCATTTAAAAACATCAGTGTTTATTTCTATGCCGAAATAATTTTAGTTCTTTTTCTGGTCATACTTTTGGATATCCCATAGTGCAAGTCCTTACTTCACACACACACACACACACACACACACACACACACCACATGCACAGTACTTAGTTTTCCATCAAGAAAAGGATGTGTCTGTGTTTATCGAATTAATCATTACTTTCAAACATTAGCAGACATTGGAATTAGAATATTATACCTAATTTTATTTCCTAATTTAAGAAAATTAACTTAATATGAAGACAGTAACTGTAGAAAAATTTTTAAATTCATATCACATTCAATTATTAGAACAAACCTTTTTTTATAGACTAGAACCATTTTCAGTCACGGCCTCCTGGAATTATAATTTGACAAATTCTGAAAACAGAGAAATAGAATTTAATAACAGTGGGTCTTTGGCTGTAGCTGCTTCTAGAAAAAGAAAGCAATTATATACATTCACAAGCATTGACAAGGAGAAACACAACTTTGGATGGCAAAGAACTTGCATTAGTCTTTCTGACGTGTTCCTGTGGTGTGATTTATTATGTAGAAAATCAGCTCAACTTCTCAAGTTTGATAATCTTGGAATCATTTGAATTTTAAATTTTAATGAAAATTCATTAATTCCAAGGCCAAAATAAGTGATTCTAATTGCTTTTGAGAATCAGACTATGAAAGAATTCTTTGGCAAATTTGTACTGTCTTTTCTCTCATTTATTATTGGTTGCTTTGTAGGTACTTAATTGAAGGTCCTCTGATTATCAGCATGGGTTGACATCAGTGCACCCCATGCATTTTAAATAGTAGGCCAGATGTTTAAAGGATCAGCCAAAGCATCAATAGCATGCCAGTGTGAATAATAAAAGTTTAATTATCTACAAGAAGCAAATAAAAAGCATAAGCTTATCCCCCTTTTCACCCGAGAAAGATGAATCCCTAAGTGGCATTTTAAAGATGGTTAACTTCGAACTGTTGGAGAATTTGGTAGAAAACTTGTAATTAGTTAATGTTAATTCTATTTGTCTCCTTAGCTCACGATACACTCACATGTGCACATACAAACAAACAGATACACACAAGATTATGAGATTTGAGGTCATCTGAATAAATATATGTAAGGGATCCTATCTAATAAAAGGATACTATGCAATGCAAATTAACCATCACTCCATCACAAAGATGACAGTGCCCATAGCCACAAGATGGCAGCACCCATTCCTCTCAGCCCTGCCAGAATCCCCCAGTTCCCCAGGGGCAGGGAGGAGGATGGCTGCTGAGAGCAGGCAGCATGAGAGGCCTGGTGTAATGCTTGCTTTATTGCCATGACTATGAGGAAAGTGTTTCACACCTGGCCACAGATGGGCCTCTGGCTGCACAGAGCCTCTGGACAGTGGGCACAGAGCAGTTAGGCCCCGCAGAGAGCTACTGGCACACAGACTCATGTACAGGGCTACTAGTAACTATAAAAATTCATCAAGCCAAAACCAGTTTTGTTTAGTGGATAGAGCATCAACCTGGGGACTGAAGGGTCCTGGGTTCTTTTCCAGTCAAGGGCATGTACCTTGCTTGCGGGCACATCCCCAGTAGGGGGTGTGCAAGAGGCAGCTGATCAATGATTCTCTCTCATTGATGTTTCTAACTCTCTATCCCTCTCTTCCTCTCTGTAAAAAAAAATCAATAAAAATATATTTTTTCAAAATTTCATCAAGATGCTGAGAAACACTGGAAGAGAAACAGGATGTGATAGCCCATGCTTAAGTGATTTACTGGTTTTATATTTTCCAAGGCTTAACATAGTTGCTCTTATGGCCAGAATTAATGATTCAAAATTTTGGAGTTATTTGGAGATTTTTTAAAAAGTATTCTGTCCTGCCCAGCTAGCATGACTCAGTGGTTGAGCAACAATTTATGAACCATGAGTCAGAGTTCAATTCCTGGTCAGGTTACATGCCGGGGTTTCGAACTCAACCCCCAGTGTGGGGCATACAGGAGGAAGCCAATCAATGATTCTCTCTCATCACTGATGTTTCTATCTCTGTCTCCCCTCTCCCTTCCTCTCTGAAATTAATACAAATATCTTTTTTAAAAGTATTCTGACTCTAGAAATTACAGTGACTCATAGCATATAAAAATTCTGGTATGTGTGCATTTTACATTCTTGTAAAAGAGAAATGACAGCAGTCAGTTGGATAAAGGAATGAGTCTTCCCACATGCATACACATTTTTCAGTAATATTTCTTAAATGTAGCAAATGTATATGTAATTGATCTAAAATTGTATTTTTGTTTAGTATATAAGTAAATAAATTGACCTTTTCTAACCTTAATGTTTTTTATAATTTTAAAATAATGTATACTTTATATCAAAGAATGAATTGGTACCATTCTGATAGAAAGAAAAACATTTATCTCTATATATCTATATATTGACATGAAAGATAATTAATTTATAATAAAAGCATAAGCGACCTTTATGGCAGAATGACTGATCACTATGATGCGCACTGCCACCTGGTGGTCAGTGTACTCTCACAGGGGGAGCACCACTCAGCCAGAAGCTGGGCTCACAGCTGGAGAGTGTAGTGGCAGTGGGGGGAGCTTCTCCTGCCTCTGCAGCAGCACTAAGGAGCAGCAAGCCTAGCAGTAAGGAACAGCAAGCAGGTGAGCAGTAAGGAGTGAGGGGCCCTGGACTGCGAGCAGACGCAAGCTGTGCTGAGGAACTCTCCCCTCCTCAAGTGCATGAATTTGATGCACTGGGCCTCTAGTTTGTTTATAATGAGCATTTGGGTAGATCAAAATGTTTTACATCTACTTTGAGTGTTGTACTACTAATGGCTGGTTTCAAATTATTTATGCAATATCCTGTCATTTATATTTACCTCTATTTAGGCAAAATATCTTACAAATTTAAAATGTAAACCTAAGAATTCATTTTTTTTTTCCTGAAAACAAAACAAAACAAAAAAACACACCAAAAACCTTTATTGTTTGGTCCAATGCATGGGAGAGGGCTTCAGGGTGGTTAAGAGAATGACTAGTTTTTCAGGGAGAGGCTCAGGTAAAAGCCAGACACCAAGGAAATGCAGAGGGGCTCCTTAAAGGCCTTTGGGCTCCAAAGACTCCTAATCCTAATTTAGGGTGAAGTTTTCAAAAAGATATTTGCCCAGCCCAGCCTCAACGCTGGCCAACCGGCTGAGCTTAGACAGGTGTGGCCATTTTCTTGATGAGTTTCACCTGCTCACCCAGGAAGCAATTTGCCAGGAAGTCAGAGAGCTGAGGGTTTGCACAGGCAGAACCAGGGCCTGTAGTTCCAAGAGGGTCTGGCTCAGGTCCCTCTCCAAGGCCAAGGCGGCTTCCATGGCTACTTGAATTTTGTCCCATTCATCTTGGGGAGGCGAAGCTACAGCATGTCCTGGAAGAAAATGTGGCCATCTTGCTTGTTTTGCAACTTTAAGAGACGCTCAGAACCCTCACGGAAGAAGTGGCCCCTGCTTTCCATGGCCACATTGTCACAGTGGAAATAGAAACCCTGAGAGAGGTAGGTGTGGGAGGGCCACAGATGCAGGTTGGGCAGAGTGTTGACCACGGCCTCTACCTCAGTGGAATAATTCTGATGAATTTGGGAGCTTATGGTTGTTTGGCAATAAGGAGTTATGTTAGGGGGGGGGGGAACAAACAAAAACTGGTGTGTTGTCTGGTCCCGGAGGTGGTGACTGGATAAGACATAGGAGAGTGGCCTGAAGCTGGCAGAATGTGTGTCCCTGGGTCTGTTCAGTCCAAACACTGTTGAAGCAAGAGACAGATCAGGGGCCACTGAGGGCACTGCCTATAATTTAATTTCTTTATTCTCCTATCAGAAACAACCATCATAGAAGAATTTACATAATACAGTTTGCAAAATTTTGTGGACTTGTTATTTGGTAAATCTCAATGTCAAACACTGTAACTTTCATGTGGTCTTTCTTTCTGTTTTAATACTCACAATTATGGCATACTTGTTGAATGGACTATAAAAAAGAACTAAGCATTTATCTAAAAGTGTTCACAAATATCTTTGGGAAATGTGGGAGTAATAATTTGTGGTTATACTCTTTCATGCATGGATCTCAAGTTTCCACATAGTGGGTTTAGTTGATATTTAAAGGGACAGAATAAAAGACACAAATAATTAAGAATGCAGTCTTCGGGTTATTATTTTACTACCTAAAGTATATATAACATTTTCAGTTTGTTTGGACTACTAGGCTAAATGTATTAGTAACATGTTCACTGTAGAAGGGTTTCCATTCTAGCTTCCAGCTGAATTTTTGAAGTCCAATTCAATAACAAAGCAGCAGATGAGGGGGTAAAACGTATAGGTATCCATCACTCCAAAGAAAAGGTTATGTCTTTCTTAACCTCAACAATGAATGTGTATTTGGATTTTGTTGAAGAATATACATTGCCCTAGATGGTTTGGCTCAGTGAATAGAGTGTTGGCCTGCAGACTGAAGGGTAGTAGGTTAGATTCCAGTCACAGGCAGGTATCTGGGTTGCAAGCCACTCTCCAGGCCCATGCCCTGGTCAGGGCGTGTGCAGGAGGCAACCTATTGATATGTTTACCTCACATTGATATTTCTCTCAGTCTTTCCCCCTCTCTTCCACTCTCTCTAATTCAGTGGAAGAATATCTTCAGGTGAGGAAAGAAAAAGAAAGAAAGAAAGAAAGAAAGAAAGAAAGAAAGAAAGAAAGAAAGAAAGAAAGAAAGAAAGAAAGAAAGGAAGGAAGGAAGGAAGGAAGGAAGGAAGGAAGGAAGGAAGGAAGGAAGGAAGGAAGGAAGGAAGGAAGGAAGGAAGGAAGAAAAAGGAAGAGGAAGAGGAGGAGCAGGAGGAGAAGGATATATACCCCTGTACATATTGTGTTGGACATACTTAAAGCAGATGTTTACTAAAATTAATGGAGGTGATCACATTGTAAAGTATAAAAACTCAAATCTCTATATTGTGCAAGTGAAAGTAATATAATTAATATACTATCATATGCCAACTATAATTAAATTAAAAACAGCAGTATTGGAATAGAAATTGCTTCACACAGTTAAATAGAGAAATATCCTATGTTTACATGTTGGGCATTTACCTGGTTGAAAGATCAAAATTGAATTGATTTAATTGGGTGTTGAATACTATCTAGTTATTTAGTACTGACTCACTATTAAAACAACCATTTCAAGCTTTGTCAGAATTATTTTTTTTTAAATCCTTAGTGCCCAATTTACTAAAAGAAAAAATATAATTTTAATGACTTTTTATCCTTTAAATAATCCATTTCAAATCCATAATTGAGTATCAGGTAT
This sequence comes from Pipistrellus kuhlii, assembly GCF_014108245.1. NCBI lineage: Eukaryota > Metazoa > Chordata > Mammalia > Chiroptera > Vespertilionidae > Pipistrellus > Pipistrellus kuhlii. The sequence goes on along the minus strand of NW_023425471.1, from coordinate 16,493,789 downwards.
AGCTCTACAGTTTCTCCTTTTTGTACTGCTTTTAGTTCTATTTTCCACTTAGAGCCTATTTTTGTATAATTAAGCCATTAGTGTGCCTATTAAACTTTACTAAATGTTTGAAACCTATTAACATATTTATTTGACAGGATTAGTATGAATTTTTCACGTGACAAACTGGTTGTTTATAAAGATCCATTTATTCTAAAGTAATTTTTGTTTATACTTTTAAGGAAATGTAACACATCACATGCCCATTACATATTAAAAATGTTCAAAGTTGCATAAAGAGCTGATGAATTACTGCCTCACCCTCATCTAACTCTATTATATATTGGTCTGAATCATCCATTCCCACCAATATTTGCATCTCTGTTTATATAAACATGCATATATATATATATATATATATATATATATATATATTCTGCAAAACATATGACTATACTTATCATATATGACTCATTATTTGCAATTATATGATTTTATTTTGAAAATGGAAGTGAGCCCAACTGGTGTTGCTCAGTGGTTGAGCATTGACCTGTGAACCAGGAGGTCATGGTTCAATTCCCAGTCAGGGCACATGCTCAGGTTTCAGGCTCCATCTCCAGTAGTAGGGGATGAGCGGGAGGCAGACAATCAATCGTTCTTTCTCATCCCTGATGTTTCTATCTCTCTCTCTCCCTCTCTCTTCCTCTCTGAAATCAATAAAGATACATATTTTAAATGAAAATGAGATTATAAAAATATATATGTATGTATACATATATATTATATGCATATAATACTCTAGCTTATATATCATGTAGTGATACTTCACCACCTCTTATTCCAACTTGTGTTTAGCATTTCTTCATACAATAAGTTGTAATTTGATCTTCACTCTTTGAGAGTGCATAATGTTCATCCTCATTGGCTCTCTACACTTTAAATAAATGTTTGATGCTGAGTCAGTCTTTATAAACACCAACAAAGCAAGGACAGTTCAATTAGCTATCAGTTACAGTTGAGCCAATTCACCCAGAAAAAAAGTGTATATATTTTTCTAGGAGTTTTTAAAATTAAAACCTCAAATTTGTGAAATTAGGAGAAACACTGGTCTATATCATTTATCAGAATAATTTTACTAAACACCCAATAAGGCATCCTCCTTATATGAACTCTTTTTTATTAGGATAAAGGGTTAATATGTTTCTGAAAGTTTAATATGTTTCTGAAGGATTTGAGAAATTCAAGCAAGTTTTCCCTATGGATTTTCTTCCTTTCTAGCTCATCATTTTACTGACAAAATCCTCTTTTATGGTGGTACTGGGCTATAGAGTAGTTTCAAACGCCATAATTAATTCAATCAAATGTGTCAAATACAACAGGCCCAACAAAGGAAAAAAAGAAGAAAAAAATATCTCTGCAAACAGGCACCTCCACATTCCCTAATTCCAGGGTTTATACAGTGGCCTGGACAATTCTCATTTCCATATGCTTATTTGTGTTATGATTTCAAATGCCTGTACTAAGAATTATTTACCACTATTGAAATAATGAATCAGATCCCACCAGGCATGGCCAGTATGCTTGTAGCTAAAGCACAACTATGAAAAGGAAATAGCATTTTAATTTATAGAGACATAATGGGTATTTCACACAGTTTTCATAACTATGAATTGGGCTGTTCAGTACTCTCTTGTCATTGTACTGAGCACTTTATTTTTTTTACCAGCTGGTATGAGTAATAGGAACCTGGTGTACAGGTGAAATTGGTAAACAAGATTCATTACACTTTTCAATAAGTTCTAGAGATCTGCTGTAAACTTAGTGCTTATAGTTAACAATACAGTACTGGGCATTAAAACATGCAAAGAAGATAGATCTCATGTTAAGTGTATGTATTGTAACACACACACACACACACACACACACACACACACACAACAAAAAACAAAGGAACATAAGAACATTTTTGGACCTGATGTATTTCTTTAGTACCTTGATTCTGGTAATGATATGGGTGTATGCATATCTCTAAACTGAACAAAAAGTATACACTAAATATGTGTGATTTTTGTATGTAAATTATACCTCAATAAAGCTTTCAAAATTTTGGAAGAGTCAGGATAGCATTAGTCAAAATACTTACCATGTAGAAAGTAAACAAGTCCTAATCTGATCCATGGGTCTCTATTTTTAGATATATTGGTAATATGATATTCACTTTGAGGTGTCAGTAAACAACCTAATTGATCTTAAGGAATCTATACTAATAAAAGAGTAATATGCTAATTGTATCTTCCAGACGTCATTCTGGACATCCCGTCTGAAAAGCCAGGGCCTGGCCAGCCCAGGTGGCGCTGCCCAGGGTCCAGAGTGCCTGTGGCCGGACCTGGTGACACTGCCCAAGGTCCCAGGTACCTATGACCAGCCAGAGGGAGGGAAGCCCAGTTCTCAGTTTCCTACAGCCAGCTGAGAGGGAAGCCTGGGTTCCAGGTTGTGGGGCCCAAGACAGAGGCAGTTAGGGGCAATCAGGCAGGCAGGCAAGTGGTTGGGGGCTGTCAGGCAGGCAGGCAGGTGAGCGATTAGGAGCCAGTGGTCCTGGATTGCGAGAGAGTTCAGGCTGGGCTGGGGGAACCCCCCCACGGTTTGCAGGAATTTTGTGCATAGGGCCTCTAATATATTATACTAGAGGCCTGGTGCCCGAAATTCATGCACATGGGCAGGAGGGTATCTCAGTCCAGCTTGCACCCTCTCCAATCTGGGATCCCTCTCACAATCAAGGACTGCTGGTTCCCAACTGCTCACCTGCCTGCCTTCCTGATTGCCCCTAATCGCTTCTGCCTACCAGCCTGATCACCCCCTAACCACTCCCATGTCAACCTGATTGATGTCTAACTGCTCCCCTGCCAGCCTATTTGCCCTCAACTTCTCTCCTCTGCTGGCCTGGTCACCCCTGTCTGTCCTCCCCTGCATTGTTGATTGCCTCCAGCTGCCCTCCCTTGCAGGTCTGGTGCCTCCCAACTGCCCTCCCCTGCTGGCCATCTTGTTGTTGCCATCTTATATCCACACAGAGGCAGGATCTTTGACCACATAGGGGCAGCTATTTTGATCTTGTGTGTTGGAGTGATGGTCAATCTGCATATTACTCTTTTATTAGATAGGATAGAGGCCTGGTGCATGGGTGGGGGGCTGGCTCATTTGCCCTGAAGGGTGTTCTGGATCAGGGTGGGGGTTCCCTTGGGGCATGGGGCGGCCTGAGGGAGAGGCCTGTGGTGGTTTGCAGACCAGCCACACCCCTGGTGACCCAAGCGGAGGCCCTGGTATCTGGAATTTATTTGCCTTATACAATTGAAACTTTGTAGCCTGGAGCTGAGTCAAGCCTCCTGCTCTATCTGTGGCTGCCGCCATTTCTGTTGTATAATTGAAACTTTGTATCTTTGAGTGGATGCCTGGGCCAGCCAGAGTGTGTGGAAAGCTTGGCTTCCTCTGTTGCTGGGGAAACCTAAGCCCCCCGTCTGGTATCCATCTTGGTTAGGTTTATTTACATACGTGCTCTGATTGACTGATGGGCGTGGCTTGTGGGCATGGCAGAGTGATGATTAATTTGCATATTACTCTTTTATTGGGAAGGATAACTTGCCTTACTCTGCCTCTGGCCTGGAGTTATGATTCTCTAGTAGCTCCAGACCTTTTGGGGGGAAATATAGAGAATTGTATAAAAATGCTAAGATTTTCATCATAAAAAGAATACTGACTTTTTATTGAGGGCTTCCTATGTACTTCCTAAATTGGGTTTTATTATTGTCCTCATTATATAGGTAAAGAAACTGGAGCACAAAGAGACAAAGTCATTTGTCCAGGCTGTCTGAGCTAATACATGCTATAGTTGGGATTTGTGCCCAGACCAACTTCCTTTAACCTCTATTCAACCCTGTTTCTTCTTTACTCAAAAAATGCTTCAGTTCCAAATCTAAAACTCTAAAGGAAAGGAAATCCTGATTGGAGATACAAGGTTTCAGACCCTTACAAATTATCTTCCTTCTCCTGGTATTTGTCTCTTTCACAAATACTCCATACTTTGATTAAAGTCATCTTTCACTCTGAACTCCGTAGACTTGCTAAGATAGGATTGTTAAAAGAACTAAATTTCAATTAACTTTGCCATTGATTACTGTGTGACTCCGGAGGGTTGTTCTTTTTTTCAGGTTAATTGGGACTTTATAGTGGTATCTCAAATATTAACGATAACACTGAAAGCAGTAAGTAGCAAACTGGGATTTCTCTCACAATTTCTCCTTTGCCCTGTGTACTTCAAATTACGATAAGCAATGGCTCTGGTAAGCTTATGGTTTCCTGTAAACTGGTCACTAAATGTTCAATAGACTTAGAATGTACTGGTTTTCCAATAAAATCTACAGGTTGAAGATTCACTCAGCAGTTTTTCTAGGTCTTTTACTAGAAAGTTATCACTAAAAAGCATAGAGTAACTGCCCAAAGTTGAATATAATTATTAGTTAAACATTTCAATTTTTAAAAAAAGCACTATAATTTTACAAAGCATTTACATTTCTGGGTCACAATTTGAATGTTCTAGGTCATCAATGAATCTAAAGAAAATAAATTAACCCATGAATGTAATTGACCCTCAAATTATATCCCCATACAAGTAATCACTGGGTCTGGTGGACATAGATGCTGAACAGGCAGGTCAACTTTTTCAAAAAAGAAAATAGCACAATTTGAAGACAACTTTCTAACTAGTTATTTTCCCCTCCTATAGCATCACCCTATGGATTGTGTACAAATTTATAATGTAATACAATCACGAGTTCTTTGTTTTTCTTATTTTGGGGTATATCTGCTTATGGTTTTTTTTTTTTAATATTTGAATATTAAAAAGGAATGGGATGCCCTTGAAACATTAAACATCAGGTTTATAGAGTCTCTTATAATCTTATTCCAATTTGCATAACCAGTCATAACACCCTGGGCTCGGTACTCTTGCTTTTTTCCCCCTATACATGCCAGGCTCTTTCTTGCCTCTGTTTTTCTTTTCTTTTTTTCTTGAATTACACTTGTATCCTAAATGGCCTCACTATTCCCCCTTTACTTTTCACATCTGTTGATATTTCAAGCCTAGCATAATCTACCTTAGTTCAAGAGATATGCTAGAATATTTTAGTTCAAAATTATCATATTCCACTTCTGACATATAGCATTTAACATCAACTTAATGTATATTGCAATTAATTACAAGGTGACTTGTACCATCTCTTATATTGTTGCCCTGGATTTTTATTATTTCTTTGTGTACGTATTTCTGGTGTTTTTATCCTCAATAGAAGCTGTGAACATCATCTTATCTTCCTTAGAGACTTCTGTGGTGTTACACATATCACCTTTTATATAGTTAGCATTCAAAATCAATCAATCTCATTAACAAAGAATTGGCTATGTTGAAAAATGTATATTTTTCTTATTAATTATGTATTCATTTTTAATATGGTAAAACACATAACATGAGAACTATCTTCCTAATGTTTACATACATAGTATTGTTAACTATCAACATTGTGTTGTACAGATCACTAGAACTTTATCTTGCCTAACTGAAAATCTGTACCTGTTGGACAGCAATTCCTTATTTTCTCCTCCCCATAACCCCTGAAAACTATCATTCTTTCTTCTGTTTCTGTGAGTTTGACTACTTTAGACATATCATATTTGCCTTATAACTGGTTCATTTCCCTTAACATGGTATCCTCAAGGTTTATCTATAATGTAGCATATATAGATTTGTTTCTAAAATGACTGAATAATATTTCATTGTATTGTACAATATATATGCCATATTTTCTTTGCCATTCATCTCTCTGTGGACATTTATGTTGTTTTCACATCTTAGCTTTTGTGAATAATACTGCAATGAACATAGAAGTTCAAATATTTGTTTGAGATCCTGAGTTCAATATCCTTTGATAAATAAATACAAGTGGGATATTGGATGTTATAATAGTTCTATTTTTTAATTTTTTGAGGAACTTCTACACCGTTTTCCATAATGGCTACCAATTTACATTCCTGCCAACAGTGTAGAAGGGTTTCCTTTTTTCCACATTCTAACCAATAGTTGGTATCTTCTTTTATTTTGAAAACTAGAGGTCTGGTGCACAAAATTTGTGCACAGATTGGGTCCCTAGGCCTGGCCAGTGATCAGAGCCAATCTGTGTGGCTACCAGCAGAGTAGTTAGGGGGCCCCCTGCTGGCACCTACCTTGGCTTGCTTGGGACCTGTGGGCTGGGGGAAGCTCCTGTATTGAGCATCTGCCCCCTGGTGGTCAGTGCACATTATAGCAACCAGTCATTCCTCCATTTGGTCAATTCCCATATTAGGCTTTTATTATATAGAATAGCCATTCTTATATTTGTGCAGTGAAATCTCATTGTGGTTTTAATTTGCATTTCTTTGATGGTTAGTGAAGTTGAGTACTTTGATACATACACGTGTCTGTTTGTATATCTTCCTTGGATAAATGTCTGTTCAGCTTGCTTATTTTTCAGTCAGGTTTTATTTGTTGTTTTTAGATGATATTGAGTTATATTAACTCCTTATATATTTTAGGCATTATCCCTTCATTAGATATATACTTCACAATTGTACTCTCCCATCTCTGGGTTACCTTTTTATTTTGTTAATGTATTTCCTTTTCCATGCAAGAAGATTTTAGTTTGATGTACTCCCACTTGTCTGATTTGTTTGAGAATATAGAATGTGTTCTTTCTTTTTTGCAGATAAACATTTTAAATTAGGTATAATTGACATATTACAATATATTAGTTTCAGGTATATTTATTCTACCCTGAAATGCTTCCTTTACTGTGGTTTTAAAATAGCAGCATTTTCACCATACTTAGCTTCTTCCACAGTTCTTTCTTCATTATGTACACAAGGCAACTAGGTTTTAAAAACCAAATCAGAAAGTATCTCCCTATGTCTTTGGATTACATTCTTTGCCCCTTGGTCTTTATGTTTCTCTATGTGACTCTCTCTGTCTTTCTCCCTTTCTCTGTTGATGACACTGCAGAGAATAAGCTATTAGAGCATACATTACACCTTTGCATTCCCTTTACATAGAGAAAGGAATGGACAGAGTGAAAAATGTCCCTCACCAAATGTCCAACCTTCCATAGCCCATTTCAGTAATGTCCTATATAGGGCCTCAGAGATCTGTAAGCAAATCAGTGAGTAATCAGCAATTCTAGCTTTAGCAAATACATTTTATTAATTCTTTGAGGAGAAATCACTTACCCAAAGTGAAGAAAAATTTACAAAGGTAATTAGATCATTTTAGTAGAAATGGGGAATATCTCCTTGTGCCTATAGATTATTTTCTTTGTTCCCCATAGTAGTGTAGTTTTTCCTTTCATATCCTTTCTTGTTCTCCCTCTCTCTCTCTCTCTCTCTCTCTCTCTCTCTCTCTCTCTCTCTCTCTCTCTCTCTCTCTCTCTCTCTCTCTCTCTCTCGTCTCTCTCTCCTTCATTATGAAAATATGTAATAATAGCTTTTTATACATGTTATGCATGGGTTTTTAGTCTCATGCAAAAGACTTTTATTAACTCTAATACAGTTAATCCCCCCTTTGACATGGATATATAGCCCCTATTTTAAAAAGAAGAAAAAATGATTTGGTGAAAATAAGATATAGATCTTGCCTTCAAAAAGTTTACATAACTCAGAAGAGGCATATGAACAAAGATGTAAACAACTATTTTAGGCAGAATAAAATGCAGTTTATGAAGGAAGCATAAGATACGTGTAGATGCTAACGAAGAACTATGCCTTAAAAGATGAGAAGGCTTTAAAGAAGTTTCAAATGTGGGGGTTCTTTGCAGAAGGAGCAATGACACAGAGACAAAAGTTAAGGTCATGTTCAGGACTGGATATTGATTTGTATGATGTGATAGAAGGTAAGAACCATAATGCTTTGTAATGGAACAATAGACTAGAGCAGTGGTTCTCAACCTTTCTAATGCCTCGACCCTTTAATACAGTTCCTCATGTTTTGGTGACCCCCAAACATAAAATTATTTTTGCTGCTACTTTATAACTGTAATTTGCTACTGTTAATCAATTGTAATGTAAATGTCTGTGTTTTCTGATGGTCTTAGGTGACCCTGCTAGTAGCTCTCAACCTGTAACCCAGAGGTTGAGAACCGCTGCTGTAGAGCCTAAGACTATTGGAAAATACAGATATTTACATTATGATTCATAACACTAGCAAAATTACAGTTGTGAGGTGGCAACAAAAATAATTTTATGGTTTGGGGTCACCATAACATGAGGAACTGTATTAAAGGGTTGCAGAATTAGAAAGGATGAGAACCACTGGACTAGGGCATGCAAAGGAAGACAAAATGTACATAGTCTTATGTATTTCTTTCTTTTACATACTTTTAAGAGGGAAATTTATTCAGTATTGATCTAATAAACTACAATATGACCAAATGATAAAATTTATAAGCATTCATGTTTCAGCATAGTTCATGTAATAACTTCCTTCATTCTCAGTATTTTGAGGTTTATAAAGCAGTGAGGTGAATTCCCCCCCAAGACAAAACTGGCTTTCCATCTGTCAAGGTTGCCTAGATTGGATTTCTACATTTGATACCTGGCGAGATTCATTAACTGCTTTCTTCCATTCTAACTCTAAGTTATATGAATCCATGATTCTAACTATTATGCTTTCTTGAAGTTTTATTCTCCATTTCTTCTTTTCAATTAAGCAAATGTCTAAACATTTTATGAAGATTACTCTGGCAATAGTATGGAGATGGGTAAGACAGAATGGGGAAGACTCCAGGAAGCTAAACTCACAATTTATGACTCTTTCTTATTGCCTAAGTCTTCTTAAAGTCTTTCATCAAGGAAGAAGCATTTAAACTCTTCTTTTGGGGGTTGTTTTTATTCTGGAGCAATAATGTGTTGGTGGAACATGCTTCTGTGCATAATTAAAGAATCCATTTCAATTACAGTTTATCCACTGCTGCTTGTGGTTCTGCAGATATTTGGGTCTCTGCTGTCATCAATTTTCAATTAATGTCTGCCTTAGATTTATTTCAGTGTGCTGTTATAAAATTTGATTGTTCTTAATCCCAACTTCCCAGTTAATTTTAACCAAGTTTCTCAATGACCTGGTTAAGTCAATAACAAGCTAAATGAAAATACTTCAAGACAGTAGCATAAGGCTATAGATTTTTTGTTATTCAAGTCATATTGCTACTTCATTTTTAGACAGGACCACAATGGACATTCTTCTTTTGGCCCTTTTCTTTGATTCTGAATATCTAAATGAGAAGAACAGTATAATAGATTGAGTAATAAAAGGAAAACATAGCCAACAACAAGGTTACAAATTGGTTTGGAGCACAAACCAATAAGTGTTGTATTACGGAATGATAAGGTGATTTTGGAAGGTGGCTGCTGATACAGGGTACAAACTATAGTTTTTGAAGTGTCCCATCCATTTATTGTGATTGGATTAGGATCAAGAACCTACATTTTGTAACTCTGGGGACAGGTTCTCTATTAAACAATAGGCATATTATGGACTTTGGTTTATCCACCTAAGTGCTAAAGGGAGAAGAGTATTTCCTTGTATGGTTTAATATCCATGAGTAAACTGTACCTTATGATTAGTTATTGGTGGAATTTAATTACTCAAATTTTATACCTAAGAAAGACAGCTTATTTTGCTGGTATTCCATCCTATGTTTCATACTATTTTTCAGGGGGGAAAAAATATTGCTTCCTGAGACTAAAAGTATCAGGACATATTTTTTAACATTTTCAAACCATTTTAAAAAGAATACATAGATTATTTCATGACTCCCATAATAATGGATAGGTAGACACATTGGATTGTTTTCTGTGAATACAAAGATCCAGAGTTCAAAGAGCTTGCACCTTTTGCCTTCGGTTCCCTGGTGGCAGAGGGATATCTGATTGCTTGGTAAGAAGATTATAGTCTGGTGCCCCAGATGTTAGATAGCAATACAATTTCTATACTTGCCTTTCTTAATTTTTCCATGGCTGCCCAAGACATGAACCCCCTAGTTTTTATCCATCAACCATGTAAATAAGGATATGAAAATATTTTAAGTACATTTTAATGATCCCAGTTCACTTGCAATCTAGGATTTAAGTAGATTCTAGAATCTAAATATCAATATTGACCAGCTTGGCTCATTTTTTTAAATAATTATTTTAAGAAAAATAAAATATTTTTTTATTAATTTCAGAGAGGAAGGGAGAGGGAGAGAGAGAGAAACATCAATGATGAGAGAGAATCACTGATCAGTTGCCTCCTGCACACCCCCTACTGGGTACCAAGCCTATAATCTGAGCATGTTCCCTTGATTGGAATCAAACCTGAGACCCTTCAGTCTGCAAGCCAATGCTCTATCCACTGAGCAAAACCAGCTAGTACTATGTGTCTATTCATTTCCAACCATTCTTGTGTGTCTATTATGTGCCAAGAAAAAACTACTCTCTAAATTTAGTACTCCATAGAGTTGATATCATTAAAAATAGGCCATTTATTTTGTTTTACTGAATGATTTATTTAAAAATTTCTCTAATATAAAATAAAATTGTATCATTACACCTATAATTCACTTGTACAAGAAGTTTCTATTTTATTATTTTTTTCTTATCCTATCTAATAAAAGAGTAATATGCAAGTTGACTGTTACTCCAAGACACAAGATGGCTGCCCCCATGTGGCCAAAGATGGCTGCTCCCATGTGGACACAACATGGCCACCACAAGATGGCTGGCAGAGAAGGTCAATTAGGGGTGACCAGGCTGTCAGGGGAGGGTAGTTTCAGGAAATCGGTATGGCCGGGGAACAGTTAAGCATTGATCAGGCTGGCAGTGGAGTGATTAGGGGGTTCTCAGGCTGGCAGGCGGAAGAAGCAGTTAGGGGCAATCAGGCAGAGGCGGGCAAGTGGTTGGGAGCCAGCAGTCCTGGATTGTAAAAGGGATGTCTGACCACCCATTTAGGCCCAATCCCGGGATCAGGCCTAAACGGGTGGTTGGACATCCCTCAAGGGGTCCCAGATTGGAGAGGGTACAGGCTGGACTGAGGAACAACCCCTGTGCATAAATTTTGTGCACCAGACTTCTAGTATAAAATATGCTAGAGGCCCAGTGTACGAAATTCGTGCTGGGTAGTCCCTCACAGCCCCAGCTGCCTCGGCTCTCACAGCTGCCCTGGTTGATGCTTCAGCCCTTGCAGCCCTGGCTTTGTCTAGAAGGTCACTGGAACAGTCATTCTGCCGTTCAGTCTAATTAACATATTAACTCTTCATTATATAGTATAATTAAAATAAAAATCACATCTAATTTCCAAAAAGGCATTTTTTCTATAGGAGTGCACATACATCAGTTATATGGTTGGAATAGTCTCCCTGTTATCTGCAGTGTTGCTTTTTGCCATTCTAGTAACCTTCAGTCAATCTCAGTCTGAAAATAATAAATAGAAATATTTAGAAATAAATAGTAAGTTTTAAATGGCACATCATTTTGAGTAATGTGATGAAATCTTGCACTGTTCTGCTCTCTCCTGCCCAAGACATGAATCATCCCTGCAAATTTGCCCAGCAGTTAGTCACTTGGTGGTCATCCACATTATCAGATCGACCTTCATGTAATCACAGTGCATGTGTTTAACCATTATTTTACTTTTGAATAGCTCCAAAACAGGAGTAGCGATGCTGGCAACTCAGACATGTCAAAGAGAAGCCATAAAATGTGTGCATATAGGAAAAAGCATAGTATATATAGGATTTAGTACTATCCTCAGTTTCAGGCATCCACTGTAGATCTTAGAATATATACCCCATAGATAAGACAGGACTACTACATTTGTTTCATCATCAACTTTCATATTATCAAGGTTGTGTATCTTCATGATGGCAAAGATGCATAATAATCATTGAAGGAAATTTAAAATACCACTTTAAATTGTTTCATTATGTGTATATGGGTCTGAAGTACACTTTTGTTTCAGAAATATTTATTTGAAAAGGATTATCAGTTATTGTGTGATCAAGAAGGCAGCCAAAGGCAAAGTACAAAAAGCTGTAAATATAATTTACATTATTTATATGAAAGCATCTCAGAGAACACTATCGACATGGTCTATTACACTATTTTACCAGAAATTCAGTGTTTCTGTATAAGCTAATTTAGAAAACTTACCTAATTTATACTTCTAAGTGGATACAAGGATTTTAAGAAACTGTTAGGGGATGGGAGAATAAATGGTGATGAAGGAGACTTGACTTGGGTTGTGAATATATATTTTAAGATATTGATGATTGTTATAGAATTGTATACCCCAAACTGTCAGAATTTTATCAATCAATATCACACCAATAAATTCAATAAAAAACTGGGCACTTCCCCTAGCTGGCTTGGCTCAGTGGATAAAGCTTTGGCCTGTGGAACTGAAGGGCCCCAGGTTCAATTCTGGTCAAGGACATATGCCTAGGTTATAGGCTCAATCCCCACTAGGAGGCATGCAAAAGGTAACCAATCAATGATTCTCTCCCATCATTGATGTTTCTATCTCTTTCTCCCTCTCTCTTTCTCTCTGAAATCAATAAAAAGGTATTTTTTAAAACTGGACACAATACAATATAAGATTATGTATTGTATGCCTGAAACCTATATAATTTTACTAACCAACTTCACCCCAATAAATTCATTTTTAAAATCCTACAAAAGTATTTTGAAAAATTCCAAAATGGTGAAGCATTTTTTAAAATGAGTTAAAAACATCTAATTTATTTTTGTGATATGTTTTTTAATTGATTAATGTATTACAAATGTGTCCTTATTCCCCAATTTTCCCCCCACCTCCCAGTTCTGCCCTCATCCTCACCCCCTGTTGTCTGCATCCATTGTTTATGCTTATATGCATGCATACAAGTCCTTTGGTTGTTCTCTCCCTCTTACCCCCACCACACTCTACTTTACCTCTGGGGTTTGAGCATCTGAGCTATGCTTCTGTGTCTCTAAATCTGTTTTTGTTCATCAGTTTATGTTGCTCATTATAATCCACAAATGAGTGAGATCATTGATCAAAATATCAAAAATGTGATATTTTTCTTTCTCTGACTGACTTATTTCACTTGGCATAATGCTCTCCAGCTCCACTCACGCTGTTGCAAATTATAGGAGTCCCTTCCTTTTTACAGCAGCATAGTATTCCATTGTGTAGTTGTGCCCAGTTTTTTTAATCCACTCTGCTGATGGGCACTTAGGCTGTTTCCAAATTTTAGCTACTGTAAATAGTGCTGCTATGAACATAGGGCTGCGTGTATCCTTTCTGATTGGTGCCTCTGATTTCTTGGAATATATTCCTAGAAGTGGGATCACTGGGTCAAATGGAAGTTGCATTTTTAGGTTTATGAGGAAACTCCATACTGTTCTCCACAGTGGCTGTTCCATTCTGACAGGTGTGTGGTAATATCTCATTGTGATTTTGATATGAATTTTCCTAATGATTAGTGATGTGGGCATAATTTCATGTGTCTGTTAGACACCCTATATCTTCCATGGAGAAATGTTTATTTAGGTCCTATTTCAATTTTTTTAATTGGATTGTTTGTGTGTGTGTGTTTTATGTTCAGTTGTGTGAGGTTCTTTATGTATTTTGAATATTGATCCTTCTATTGGATATATCATTTGCAAATATATTTCCCTATTCAATAGCTTGCCTGTTTGTCTTTTTCTATGTTTTATTTTTCTGTATAAAATTGTTTTAGTTTGATATAGCCTGTTTGTTTATTTTTTACTTTGTCGTGTTTGCCAGGTTAGACATATACAAGAAAATATTGCTACAACTGATGTCAAAGACTCTACTTACTGCCTATCTTTTCTTCTAGGAGTTTTATGGTTTCTTCTTTTACATTTAAGTCTTAATCCATTTTGAGTTATTTCTGTATATGGTATAAGAAAATGATCTCATGTTATTTTTTTTTGTCTGGGTCTGTATAGTTTTTCCAACACCATTTATCAAAGAAACTGTCATTTCCACATTGTACATTCTTGCCTCCTTTATTGACCATATAAATGTGGTTTTACTTCTGGGCTTCATTGATCTATATGCCTGTTTTTGTGCCCGTACCATATTCTTTTAGTTACTATAGCTTTGTAATGTAGTTTGAAAATAGGGAGAATAATACCTTCAACTCTATTCTTCTTTTCTCAAGATTTCTTTGACTATTTGAGGTTTGTTGTGGTTCCATGTAAATTTTAGAATCATTTGGTCTAGTGCTGTGAAAAAAAATGACATTGATATTTGATAGTGATTGCATCGAATCTGTAGATTGCTTTGAGTTATATTTTATTATTATAACTAGTGCACAAAATTCATGAACATTAAAAGGGAATTAATTAGAGGAAATATTTAAATATTGCTATTTGCCCTTTCTATATAATAGAAGTGTCAGAGATCAAAGAAAATTAATAAAATGTATATGAAAATCTCCCTCCTGTCAGAGTCTGGGGTGTGCTGTGGAACCCAGAGTCAAGTCCCTGCCCACTGGCATACACCTTGAAATCATGTGAGATCTAGACCCAGCCGGCCCCACCCCCTGGCCCAGCGCCATGAAGGGGTTGCAGGCTCCCGTCCCCCATCAAGCCCTGTCAGGCGAGGGGTGCAGCCTCCGGTCTCCTGGCTTGGCACCAGCTGGAGGGCATGACCTTAGGTCCCCTGGCATGGCCTCAGTACCCCTAGCCTGTCACAAGGGAAGGGGGTGTAGCCTCAAGTCTCCTGGACCTGGTGCAAGGGTGTAAGGGTACAAGGGCACAAAGGCGTGAGGGCATGATGATCATTTTCATATTAGCTATTTATTATATAGGAGAGATTTCTTCCCACTTGGCATAGAGAGGAAATAGAAATTTTATAGACTGAAATAGTTTCTGAGAAGCCTATTTTAAAGTCATAATATTTGGTTTAGGCAGATTAAAAATACACATTATGTTCAAGTCTGAAAATGATTAGTCACATTTGGTATTAAATGTAAATATAACCAAAATCTAAATACTTTTGTAGACCTGCACATTCATTTTATTAAAATATATAATTTTTGTGATGTGCTTTTTTTTGGTAATAGTTTTAGTTAAAAGTAGAAATGCTTCTATTTTATTAAGAAAGTAGCAAACTTTGATGTGGATAAATTCACTTAACTAGGAAAGTAATTTTCTATTTAAGGGAGGATATTTGTAAAGAAATGTGGTACACTGTTATGTCACATCATGGTACTAAATACAACTCAGAGTGAATGGGTGGCCTTTTATAAGTGATGGGGTTTACTTTAAAGAATTCCCTTGTATGAACAGAAACACTGGTAAAAACAATTACTTTCTAAAACCCTGAGTGCTGTCCAAATTCGGCACCTCAGCCAATGAATTATCAGCAGTCACTAAAGCCCAACACCTTCCATTTTCCAGTTCATTCAAGCAACATGTCTGAATCTTTGGGGTGAAAGATGTAAAGACTCTTAATGGTATCTGATGTGAATGAACTGTGAATTGCTTTCACCCACCATTTCTACTTCTAGATATTGTATATATTCCCATTGCAGTGGTGCATTTTATATATTTAAAGTGTGCATTTGTAGAGTAGTATTGCTTATAGTAAATAGAGAATCCAAAGGAATAATGAATTAAGGTATTACTCAGGTCTTTTATTTTGACCTGGGATTAAAAAAACAACAACAAAACAAAACAAACAAACAAACAAAAACCCGCCAAAACTGGTTGGCTCAGTGGCTTTGATTCCTGTCAAGAGCACGTACCTTGGTTGTGGGCACATCCCCAACAGGGTGTGTGCAAGAGGCAGTTGACTAATGATTCTCTCATCGATGTTTCTAACTCTCTATCCCTCTATCTTCCTCTCTGTAAAAAAATCAATTTTATATATATATATATATATATATATATATATATATATATATATATATATACATATATATATATATATAATTTTTTAAAGCCATTCTTGTCAAGCTTGTCAAACCATTTCCATTTGGCAATTATATATATACTAGCATTTAGTTTATTTATCTCATCTATTTATGCCCATTTTCTTGAAATTATGCTTGTGCATGAATAATTTATCTCACCCTTTGCCAATAATAGAAAGAAAACTTCAATTCAAAAAGCTTTGTATACTTATTTCCAACAGCAATAAGAATTTTAAAAATAAGTGTGTCCAACGTATAATAGTAGTTCCTTGAACATAGTATTTCTCTCTGGGTACTCAAAGTGGGTGCCTGATATTTGTCTCAGATCTCAAGTATAATAGATGTGGCTTAGAGATCCCTTCATTGCCAGTTATCTGTTCTCCTCACCTGAACTTGAGCATTCCTCCCTATATAGTTACACATTTTTCCAAAATCTATAGTTTAAGCAATATCAGTACCTTTCATTTGCATCCTTATTTTTCTTATCCCTAACTACCCCATAGATTACTCTTTATTTTCTCCATAAGACTTTTCTTCCAGAGCTTTAGAATTCAGCTCAGGTAGTTTTTATAAAATGTCTACTCTTCACAAAAAAAAATAAAAATAAAAATAAATTACTACACTTCTTGAGTCCCTGCTGCTCTTTGCCCACGTTTTCACTACATTCGTAGACTACTTTTATGTATCTACTAGAGGCCCGATGTATAAAATTTGTGCAAGTTGCTCAGCCCTCGCATCCCCAGCTTCATCCAGAAGGTCTTCCGGAAGGTCGTTTGGATGGTCATTCCACTCTTCAGCAGTTCAGTGGATTTGCATGTTACGCTTTTATTATTATAGAAGAGTTTGAATTTTTTAGGGTACTTCTCAATGGTCATTAATTATGCTCACATTAAACCAATAATTGTTTACCAGCTCTAGTTTTATTTGTATGTACCAGGCATATAGGTATAAGCAAAACAATGTCTCTTTCTTGTGGAATTTACATTTTAGTAGAGATAAAATATCAGGTAATACGTTTTATAAAAATAATCAAGGTAAAGGAGGAAAGGAAATGGTATTTTAGACAAAGTGTTTAGGGAATGAAACTGAAGATGTGACATATGATCAGAGATATCATGAAGTAAAGGAAGGAAACATGCTACTATCAGGAGGAAGCAAGGTAGAGTTAGGGCCAGGCAGGCATGGCTCAGTGATTGAGCACTGACCTATGAACCAGGAGATCACAGTTCAATTCTAGGTCAGGGCACATGCCCGGATTGTGAGCTTAATCCCAATTGTGTGGGGTGTAGGAAGAAGTTAATCAATTATTACTTCTCATCATGATGTTGCGCTCTCTCTCTCTCTCTCTCTCTCTCTCTCTCTCTCTCTCTCTCTCTCTCTCTCTCTCTCTCCCCCTTTTTTTTCTTTCTCTCTCTTCTCCATTCCTCTATGAAATCAATTAAAAAATATATCTTTAATAAAAGCATAGAGTTAGGGACCAATGAGTGCCAAGTCCCTGAGATGAGAATATGCTATTCCAGGAATATCAAGGAGACTGGTTGGTGTGATATGATAAATTAGAAGGAACTTTATGACAATAAAAGTATTTGTCACAAGAAAAGTAAAGCCTGCATGAGAGCAAATGCCTCAGTATGGAAAATCATGGTTCAGAACCTTGCTCATAGATTCAGTTCACTGTGTGATCTTGAATAAGATGTTAAAAATTTCCAAGCTTTATCTTCCCGATTTGGAAAAAGAGCATAGTCACAACTGCCTCATGGATTTGTTGTGAGGAATAATCTAATAAATGTGAAATGGCTGGCATGATATCACACACTTAATAAACGATAACTGTATCAACTTATTCATTATTCTTTTTATTATCTACATGCATGGATGTGTTTAGAAGATAGAAAATATTAATTGCAGAAACTAAAGATGTTATGAATGATCAGATATTGGGACCACTCAGTTAAACATAATTTGTTTTAATGCAATCAGCCAATGTGTGAGGATACCAGTAATTAAATTTTGATAAATTTTTCTATTTCACTAGTTTTTATAACCTGACTAGAGGCCCAGCACACAAAATTGTGCACAGGAAGGGTCCCTAGGCCTAGCCTTCAATCAGGGCCATCTTCTGTCTGCTCGCCAGTTCACAGTCCTGCCCCACTACCACACTCCTGGTTCCCTATGGGTCCCCATTCTCCATTCTGTGATCAGAGCCTGCGGGGTGGGGAAGGGACTGGGAGATAGTCAATGCACCTCATAGCAACTGGTTGAGCAATCATTCTGGTTGTTATGCCATTATGGTCACTGGGCTTTTATTCTATAAGATAAACTGCCAGAATAAAAATGAGAACATTGCATACTCTGTCTTATGCACAGGTATGTAAAATTATATGTAAAATTAGTCTTTGGCATTCCAATTTGTTGTTTTCATAATACATGGAAGTATACCATCTGTAAAATTTTATTTTAAAGGTACGTAGAACTGCCTAATATAGGGTTTGGGTAACCATCTCATATTTGTTCTCCAGAGAAAGTGAATAAAAGTGTCAATAGATGAACAATCTGTATTCACTAACCACACACAAGGGACAAGGAACAGAGTGCACTACAAAATTCCATAAAACTAAAGCACATTCCAAATTAAATATATTCATTTTTTATTTCAGATAATCTTTGCTACACTAATTCTAAGTATCTATAAATATTTTAGGAATTTCTTAGTACTTATACTTCTGTATATTTTAAACTCAATCACACATCATTTCCAAGTCTAATTTTTTCCCCATTTCTAATTCTAAGATATAAATTTATTTTACAAAGTAATGGTTAGGATGTGAGAGATGATTTATTTCACTCAAAGTAAATATTTATCTATCCAACCATCCATCTATGTAGATTATAGATTATGATTCAACAAATTATAAAAGATGTTAGTAGTAGAAGAATTATTAACAATATTAAAAGGAAAGAATATTTAGAAAGAAAAATGTCCTAAAGCATAAGGTCAGATATTTCTTTCAGTTTTTTGGCATCTGAAACCTAAAACCTCTCAGTTCCAGTAAAGTGATAGTAAATATTGTGATTACTAAAGGGTTTTATTTTATATTGTTATAGTCTAAAAATATATGAACTCTGTCTTTTAGCATTTCAATGAAGCAAGCAGTACTACCCACATTATCTCAGGACTAATTTTTCTTAGTATTTAAAAACAACAACAACAAAGATTTGAGTTACTATGAAAATTTTAGTAAATGAGTGCTAGAGAATGTTGCAAAAATAATTTGTAAATTTAATATGAAATCAAAACATCTGTTTTAATCAGTTTCCCACAGATAAAGTGTCAGAGACTAAAAATTTCAGAGAGAAAGCAGGGGTGGGTGGGAAGAGATCAACCATAGAACTTGTATACATATATGCATTCAGTTGGTTGGAGCATTGTCACATACACTAAAAGGTTGCTGGTTTGATTTCCAGTCATTCAGTACACATATCTAGGTTGTGGGTTCCATTCCCTGTCAGGGCAGTTAGAGAGGGCAACCAATTTATATTTGTCTCTCACATTGAGCGCTCTCTCTTTCTCTCTCTCAAAAAATAAATAAGAAATATATAATACTTGGGTGAGAATTTAAAAAAAAATTGGGGAACGGTGTGCCTGATGTCACTTTTGATCTTAAGCCAAAGATATCTCATGAGTTCTGGGCCCATTTTAATAGGCACCACCTGGCAGTAAATGGGGATGTTCCTGACTGCTAGGGCATCACTTCCATTACTTGAGATCACTGAAAAAGGGGGAGAAAAACTGCCTTGACAGATTTTCAATGTGGGCGAAACTGGTTTATTTTGAGAAAAGATATTCAATAGAACATATGTCAGCAAGGAAAAGAAGATTATGCTAGTTTTAAAGCTCAAAAGGACTGGCTAACACTTTAATTTGAGGAGAATGCATCCAAGGAATGCAAACTTAATGTGTTTCTTCTTAGTCATTTTTCAAACAGATGGATTTTACCCCATTTCCACTAGAGGGTAGAAAATTTAACCATGTCAGTCCCAAGTGTTCCCATCAGTTTCATGTTAGGATTGTTTCTCCCCTTCTTCCAGCACAGGATCATGTTTGCAAGTGTTCCTGAAGCATGTATGGCCTCCAGGTGATACATGCATGCCTGTATACATTGTTATTTATTGGATGTTCAACTTGTCGATACCTTGGGTCTGGGCATCTTTACACTTGGCCATCTGCTGGTGTGTCCACTTTCAATGTAGTCTGAGGCCATTTGGTCCATGCTCCTTTTCACTGTGGTATCCCCCTGTCCTGACTAGCTTTCTTTCTTGGCTAATTCCCTACACTTTTTTCAGGGACAGGGAAATTGTGACCCCTGTCTTGCTACACTTCAAGGCCTCAAAAGATTTGGCAAGGTTGCCTTTGCTATTCCTGCCCACGAAATGCTGTCATATCAGGGCCTCTCCTCATAAACCCATTTTCCTGTTTTATCTCTCACTCTCTTTATTATCTAATTGCCCAGAAAGTTCTTATTTCTTTTGTTATGGGGAAAAGTCATTGTTAAGATTTTTCCCCCATTTTTTTTTCTCTGGCTTGTACGTAAGCCATGGCATAAAATGCAAAACAAAAATATGATGAAATAAATTTCTTCTTCTGCAGAGCTAAGACCTCTTTAGAGCAAAATGTCTAGTGATCCCATTAGAGAAGTGCCTCAGGAAACAAAGTGTGAAGAGGGATAAAAAAAAATAGAATAAAGCATTATTGGTTCTCCAGTATTACAACCTAGAGGGGAAGAGACACATACTGAAACACTCACACATACATGTGTGGGTGTTTTCACTAACATGTGAATGCAGGCCAGATTATGTTGGACTTTGTTGTTACAATGGCCTTAGGTTTGACTGTTTAGATTAACTGTCATCAAATTAAGATATATAGGCAACTGCATGCTAACCAATTGGATTGTGAGAAAATTAAATGGTATTTTAATTTATATTTATGTCATTCATTAAAGCCTACTATTTTGAGTGTGTGTTTTATTTTGTACATACTATGCTAGTTTTATTTAGGTAACTGAATTTTGTCAGTGTAATTTGAAATGCATATGTTTGTTTATACATATTTATATAGAGGACATATTTGTAATATTATATTTTCATGGATGAGGTACAGAAACATTTTGAGATCCTCACTCCAAATAAAAGGTAATTATGGCTTTCTCTTATTAATTCAATATGAGTTGTGATTTGTTAAATTTTTATTTGGATCCTGTTAACACATATCTAGGTTTATGGTATTATATTTGGCTTTTTAAAAATATATGCATTATATTTTTATTGATGTAAGAGAGGAAGGGAGAGAGAAAAAGAGATAGAAACATCAGTGATGAAAGAGAATCATTAATCAGCTGCCTCCTGCAGGTCCCACGTTCAGGATTGGAGCAAACCCATAACCAAAGCATGTGAATTGAACTGTGACCTACTGGTTCATAGGTTGATGCTTAACATTGAGCCAAGCCAGTGGGCTATTTGGGGGTTTTTATAAATAGCTTACTAAAAGGCAGATGGTCTGGCCTCTTGGACTTGGAGTAACTGAGTTTCAAAAGAGAGTGATCTTGGGATGCAGAGATCGAGTGTTCAGTTTATCTTAATGATGATATAAGGGATTTGTCATATTGCATGGACAGAGTGCTCATTTTAGAAAGTGGAATGGCTTGGAATCAGGATTTTTTTTTTAATCCAAGCTTTTCTAATTACTAATTATGTGATTTGAAACAAGAAATTAACTTCTCAGTAGATCTGTGTCCTTACCTATGAAAGAGGGAAATTTGGACCTCCCCATCCTTCTCCTAAGTTATTGTAATGATCCAATGAGATAAGACTGTGGTGCAGCTTTGAAAATTGTAACACATACTATTGATATGGTTTTAGAAATACCTTGGCCGTTTGCACATACCAAATTTGCATGTGCCCTTATTTCTTTTTTTCTCTAAAATATCTCCTACAGAAAAGCAAATGGGCCTTTCTTCCTTCCAAAACCAATAGAAGGGCAGAGAGTAAGCTTCACATGAATTATAATAACAATAGCAGTAGTAACTCTTACTTCTTGAGGTCTGTTATATATACTGTACTGGCATTGTATATGCTTTTTATGCTTCCGTTGTTTGTTTTACCTGGAATGAATATCACTCCCTCCTTCCCACTGGATTATTGTTATTCACCCTGCTAGGAAGACTCTATGGTTCTAATTTTAAGCAAATAAATGTGAGACTCAGTGAGGATCAATAACTTATGTAAAACATATGTACATCTATGCCTGTCATTCTTTTAAAAATATATTTTATTGATTTCAGAGAGAAAAGGAGAGGGAGAGATAGAAACATCAATGATGAGAGAGAATCATTGATAAGCTACCTCCTGCACACCCCACACTGGAGCTCAAGCCTACAACCTGAGCATATGCCCTGACTGGGAATTGAACCATTACCTCATGGTTTATAGGTTGTAGCTCAACCACTAAGTCATGCTGGCCAGGAAATGCCTATTATTAACTTATTTCCTCTATTCAGGAGTTTTCTGTGTTGTCTCCTCACTTTCTGTGTAAACTAACCCAACAGACACAGCTCTAGGGAGATCGCAAGCAGCTGAGGGTAGAGGCTCTCTATTGATGTCTAAATGTTTGTTTAATTATAATCATCCTATGACTGACTATCTGTTAGTTTGATTTGGAGTAAGTACACCAAATACTGGACAAAGTAGACATTTATTATTGAACTAGAGGCTCAGTGCACAGAATTTGTGCACAGGGGGATCCCCTCATCCCAACCTGAACTCTCTCCAATCTGGGACCCCTCGGGGGATGTCCCACTGCCCGTTTAGGCCCAATCCCAGTTATAGGGCCTAAAACAGCAGTCAGGCATCCTTTTCATAATCCTGGACCACTGGCTCCTAACTGACCCCCTGCTGGCCTGGTTACTCTCAATTTTCCCCCCTTCCCCACTGACCTGGTCACCCCCAACTGCACCCCTCTGATAGCCTGGTTGCCCCACACAGCCTGCTGTTCAATCATTTGGTTGTCCTTCAATAATCCCCCTGCCAGCCTGGTCACCCCATGCAGCCTGCTGTTCTGTTCGGGCATTACTGTTACTGTGATGACAATTTGCATATTTCTCTATTATTAGTATAGATTTTTTTTTTTCCATTGCCATGTTTCTCTGCAGGCATCATACAAAATTGGATAAATGTGTAGTATGAGATTCTAGATTGAAACTCAAAAATCCTCCAAGGGCAACTCTTTATTTTCCAAATAGTTCAGACTCTTAGTTTGACCAACAAGGACCTGACACTTGAAGCCCTGTCTATCCATTTAATTGGTTTTGTTCCATATGATCACACTGCTCAGAGGTATTCTTCATCCGGGCCATGCTGGGCTGCTAGAGTTTCTCTAATACCCCATGCTGGTGTTTCCTTTGTTCTCTGTGTAAGATACCACTTCCCACACTCAAACAGCTATGTTTTCCTAATAGACTTTTGCTTAAGCTTACAGGATCTGTATGGATATACAGCGTGTCCAAAAAAAAAAAAAACAAAAAAAAAACGTATACACTCTATAACAACTGATAGCTCAATTTTGAAAATGAAATGTATTTATTAAACACAGCCTTTATAATCAGTCAAAGTGTGAGTATATACTTTTTGGGAACCCTATATTTATTTAGAGAGTGAAAGGAGTAGGAAAGATACTGGGACAATGGGTATAAACTATAACTTACCCAGAAGAACTCCAAATATGATCTCCCTAATGCAATATAATGGCCTTAGGAAATCTACGCTGTATAGCAGGCAGTTATTAGATCTACCCACATATTCCTATTGAGTTTTATGACATTACTATATGATGCCTCATGGGCAGTGATTATTTATAGCTAATCCCTCTTTGTATTTCTGATATTAAGTTCAGACTGTGGCACATATTCTAACTGATTAAAAGATATTTGTTGAAAGTTGAATGAATAAGTAATTGAACATATGACTACAGTACTCCACCACAGTATTCACAATAGTACTCTCAATTCTACTTTGGTATGGATATGTAATTGGCAAAATAAAGCTATAGTCTGAGAAATTCAGTTGTGAAATGCCTGCAAAGCAATAAAAATTAGAATAATTAAGTTCTTCATGAAATTATAAAATGAAATAAAAAGTGAGTCATTTACTCCATATATAAACATAAGCTAGAAAGAAAAAAAAATCTAGAAATCTAAATATTCAAGAATAACCAACATCATTGAACCAAAATGAGTAAAATAAATAAGATCTATTATAGGTACTCGCTAATTTGCTAGATATTAGCTATGTGTATGGCACTATTAAGGGTATTGTGGGGAGTTACAAAGAGAAGTATCTAAAGAGATGGTGTATGAAAAATTTAAGTATACCCATAAAGCAAAGCATTTCCAGAGATTGATACTCATCAAAACTTGGCACTGTTTATGCACTGTTACACTTTTTATGTTATTTGTTAGAATCAATTGAAGAGGGATATAACTGAAAATTATGTTTGTTACTGCATTATATCTTTAATAATAAGAACTTTGAGAATCTATCATTAGATATAATTGTTCCTCAATTCATAGCTCTCAACATTTGTGCAAATAAATGCTCTGTCTCTATCAGTCTATCTTGCCTATGGATATTTAGTGAAGCACAGCAGTTTTACAAATGTAATTTTAGAGATAATTAATTTGTAAAATATTCTGTGTTAATACTTCAGCGAATATGTTATATGGGAATATACTGTCATTGCATTGCTGGCTCATGAAGACATATGATGTATGCATTTCTTCTGTGTATTAGCATCTTGAAAAAGAGATTCCGTATTCTGTGAGCATTTAATATTCTCTAATATTTTCCATCACTAAAACATCCCTTCAATGTTATGTCCTCCACCATGTAGTACCCTCTTGACTCTCCATTACAGATAAACCTCTTGAAACACTCATCTGTATTTGCTGTCTCTCTTTCATGCTCCTAGCCATGCTTTAACGCACTCCATACTGACTTCCACCAGCAAAGCTTCACAGGAGGCACTCTCACCAAAGACATCGATGGTACTTCTGTTGCTCAGTTTAATTGGTCTTTTTCAGTCTTTATTTTATTTCACCTCAACAGGGACATTGTTAACTCTATCCTGCTTAAAATATTCTTTTTCTAATTTATATAACTTTGCAGTCTCATCTCCTTTGTGAGTCCCTCCCTAATCTGCCTTTTTTTTTTTTTTTTTTTTTTTTTTTTTTTTAAGTAGTAATGTTCTTAAATGTTTTGTTCCAGGATCTTTTTTGGTCTTGGCATTCTCTCCCTGTGTTATCTTATCTATGAATGCAATTACCACTCTTATGTTGATGACCTTTCAACTCTAATTTCAGCCCAGGTAATTTTTGAGTACTCTATCAGAAGAAACAAGTGTCTACTGGATCTCTCTATTTGGATTTTCCACAGATATTTCAGCTTAAAATACTCAAACCTGAGCTCATGCCCTCTCTTACAACCCTGCTTCTTTCTTCTGGTTTCCTGGCTTATTCAATAGGACCACCCTCTACTGATGTGAACAAATCAGAAGCATGGAAACCATCCATGTATACAATTAATCATTAAATTTATTGACTATTTTCATATTATCTCTAGAATGGCTTACTATCTTCATCCCTAAACCCAATATCAAAAGTCAGATGAGTATGATTTCTT
This sequence comes from Pipistrellus kuhlii, assembly GCF_014108245.1. Classification (NCBI taxonomy): domain Eukaryota; kingdom Metazoa; phylum Chordata; class Mammalia; order Chiroptera; family Vespertilionidae; genus Pipistrellus; species Pipistrellus kuhlii. The sequence goes on along the minus strand of NW_023425471.1, from coordinate 16,468,044 downwards.
ACTTAGATTTTCAAACATTATCTCTCGCCTAGATTCTGAAATTCCACTCTTGCTGGTTTCTGATCTTTCTTCCACACAAAAGCTAGAGTAATTTGTTTCAACAGAAATCTAAATATGCCCGTTTTCTGCCTAAAGGCCTATAGTAATCCTTTTTGGTTCTTCTATAAATAAAGTAACAAATTTGTAATATGGTTTATTTGCCCTTTCTTTATGTAACCACAGGTGACTTCCTTTCTTGTCTTCTCCCAACCCCCACCCTGACACACACACACACACACACACACACACACACACACACACACACACACACACATTTCACTGCAACATCTGTCAGTACTCTTCTTCCAGATAGGATCAAGTTCTTTCAGCTTTCTAAATGATTCCTGGTAACCCTAAAAACTAATCAGGCTTACAAAAAGAAGAATGTTTGTACATATCCCCAGGCCTGTAAATCCTAACAATATTTTTTATGGGAATCTGAACCCATTTACGGTGGCCCTAATCATCACCAGTGTCCACCCCTTCCATTTCTGTTTCAACTGATTAGCTTATAAATCTTCTGCAAGGTTTTGTTAAATATTCTGTCTGCCAGTCCTTACCATTCCCCTACCCAACCCTCACATCTGATTAGGTGTATTTCTTTGTATTATTTAGAATCTTGTGTTTGTCTCTCACAGATCTTATCTCCTTGTCATATAATAGCCTACTAGATTGTAAATCATAAGAGATTGAGAACTGTCAGCACATCACACAAGCACTATATCTGACATACAGAAGGTGCTCAATAAATATTTTTTCAAATAAATAGTTTAAACAAACTGATAGTATTAAATAAGAAGAAATAATTGGGTTTTGGTAATGCACATGCCTTTATTAGAGCCTGAACTAAAATACTTCCCTTTTTTTTTTCTAAAAAATTAATGTTCCTTAAAGCTCAGTATCACTTAAAGAGAAAGATTTTTTTTAGTTTTTAAAATATTAAGAGATAATTTTATGTCCTATTTACATGACTGCTTTTCATGAAAATTAATATGTGAAAAATAGCATATATATAGTACCTTGTCAGAACATTTATATTTTGAGAAGTGGCATTGGATTGATGTTAAAGAAGCAAAATAAGTGTGAAACTTATGGTTGAGTTTATTTCAGTGTTTCTTTCAATGTATTACATTTTTACTTTATGTCTTCTTTTAAATACTTTTTTTCTTGACACCATGAAACTATATTAGATCTTAGCATGCTAAATATGTTTAGCAATTTTAAAGCCATAATTATTTTAATGGCTACTTTCAGCATATACATTTTCCATAGGACAAACAATATTAAGAACATGGAAAATACAGTTTATGTTTTTGGTTTCAAAGTTACACATCTTAGATAAAATAACATTTTTAATTTGTCAGTAAAAAATATAACCTAATAGGTAATTTATGAAGAGATGCAATATTTTAAGATTTATAATCCTATAATCAAATTTATATTTATGGGACTTAAAACTATTGTTACATTTAAAATAATTCATCCAGAAAATATGACCAAATTAACAAAACCTACCTAACCTTTTCAAAAGCTTTATTTGTTATTGGAGCTTTTTTCTAAAATGCTAATTAACTATTGATTTAATTATTGAGCTCAGAGTTAGAATCTTAATTATAGTGCCACAGATAAAGAAAAGAATGGATCCCCAGAGATTCATACAATAGGAATGTATACCAGGGAAAAGCTTTTGAATGTATCCATAGCTCTGCTTGCTCTCTTCTATCAGGAAAAAAAAAATGCCCTGAAACTCTACCAACTGTAAAAGCTATGCCATGTTGTTTAAGGACCTCGATTCTCACACCAACTTAGTCCAGGAAGTGGAAGAACTGATATATTTTGATATTCTATATCACTTAATCTTAAAGAAGTTACACGAGTTCAGAACTGCCTAATAAATTTCATGGAGCCTGGACTAAGAGTACAAATGTTGGCCTGCATACCACCTGTTTAATATTTATAAGGTACTATAGACCCGGTGCACAAAATTCATGCATAGAGGTGTGTGTCCCTTAGCCCAGCCTACACCCTCTCCAATCTGGGACCCCTCAAGGGATGTCCAACTGTCGATTAGGCCCGATCACGGCTAAATGGGCAGTTGGATATATCTCTCACAATCCAGGACTGCCGGCTCCCAACTGCTCACCTGCCTGCCTTCCTAATTGCCTCTAACCTCTTTGCCTGCCAGGCTGATTACCCTATATCCACTCCCCTGCAATCCTGATTGATGCCTAACTGCCCCCCTCCCAGCCTGTTTGCCCCTAACTACCCTCTCCTGCAGTTCTGGTCATCCCTAACTGCTCTCCTCTGCAGGCCTTTGTTCCCCCAACTGCCCTCCCTTGCAGGCCTGGTTCCTCCCAACTGCCCTCCCCTGCTGGCCATCTTGTAGTGGCCATCTTGTGTCCACAGGGGGGCAACCATCTTATGTGTTGGAATGACAGTCAATTTGCATACTATTTTTTTATTATATAGGATTAGATAGGATAGAGGCCTGGTGCATGGGTGGGAGCAGGTTGGCTTTCCCTGAAGGGTATTCTAGATCAGGGTAGGGATTCCCTTGGGGCATGGGGCAGCCTGGGCAAGGGGCCTGTGGTGGTTTGCAGGCTAGCCATGCTCCCCGGCAAACCAAGTTGAGGCCCTGGTAACTGGGATTTATTTATCTTCTATAATTGAAACTTTGTAGCCTTCAGTGGAGCCAAGCCTCCTGCTCTCTCCTTGGCTACAGCCATTTTTCTTGGTATTTATTTATCTTTTCTAATTGAAACTTTGTAGCAGAGGAAGCCAAGGCAGGCCAGGGCTGCAGGATCATGGCTTCCTCCATCACAGGGGGCAATCCAAGCCTCCTGCTCTCTCTAGCTCTGTGGCTGCTGCCAATTTTTGTAGTGATTTAATCTTCTATAATTGAAACTTTGTAGCCTGGAGTAAAAGCCTGGGCGTCTGTGGAAAGCTTGGCTTCCTCCATTGCCAGGGAAACCCAAGCCTCTTGCTCTCTGTGGCAGCAGCCATCTTGTTTGGAGTTAATTTGCATACTCGCTCCTGATTGGCTGGTGGGTGTGTCTTGTGTTGATCAGGTGTACAGTCAATTTGCATGTTACTGTTTTATTAGATAGGATGAGCCAAGTCACCACAGTGTTAAATAAAATACTTCATATCTGTCTTTCTTGAGAAATATATTATCATCATGACATGGAAGTCTAGATTCAACTTATAATTCTCTGATTCCTTGGACTTCTGTACTAGAATGAAACAGCTTCAGAAGAGCTGACTCCAGGGACCCACTGCTGTTTTATTCCACCCCCTTCATGCCATATGGCACTATTAGAAACCTTGTACACACAGATATGTCCACACCACTCCAAACCCCTATATTTAAGTTCTGACAACTAGCTCATGGCAAAGACTTGTCCCTTGGCCAAACCTGGAAACTGAATTAAACCATTTCATTTGGCAAGGGAATTTAGGAATCCTGGAGGCCCAGAACATGGGAATATAGCCTCCTGATGGGCATGTGGTCTTGGCCCTGTAAAATCCTCACACCTGGAGAAGAATGAGAACTAAATCTCCTAATGCATGGTACTCAATGACAGGATCAAACTCTTCTTAGAGTCTAAACTTTCCCCAGAATAGCAGCATTGAGCTTTTGTGTGCTGGTGGCCTACATTGGACTAACCCACAGGCAATAGCACTAAAGTAGTTTGTATTTAAGCATGTTTCAAGAATGTATCTTTCCATTTCTGTTACTCATTACAAAAAATTGGTACTTTCATTTTACATATTTAATAAATAATTTTCATGTACATTCCAGACTGTGCCTATAAAGGACACTGAAAATATTCAGTGATGAAATGACCATAAAATACTCTAATACTGAGAGTGTCTATTCCAAGCCAATGTTTGTGAAATGCAGATAGATCTGAAACCATCACACTTGGGAAGTAGTGTTTAAAATGAGAATAAAATACATTCTAAATCAATTTATTTTCATTTTTATTGTATAAAATCACTCAGCCTAGCATAAACTTATTGAAACACTAGATAGATACATTAATAAATATATTATCCCCCTACAGATGATGTGGTTCATAAGAGAAAATGCATTGAACATAGATAATATTGAGGTTAAAAATAGAATTCAGCCAAACAGACAACAAAATGTTTAAGTATATCAGTTCTTTCTCCTAGAAAATAATAAAATAATTCTGTACTAAATTGTACTTGATGTATTAGATGTATAAAGATTTTCAGTGAATGAATGATAGCTGAAAAATAATTAAAGAGCAAAAAACGATAAAGTCAGAAACAATATTTGATTTGGGGAGATGAATAAGATGCATATAAAAATGAATTGTACAGTGCTAAACAGATTGTGTATGAAATATTAATGGCATATTGTCCTGAGCTCCCCTTCTGCTGCTTCCATGTAGATGACTGAATTTCAAAGAGAAATATGCCAGGAACAATTATATGAGTGAATGTTGCTATTTGAGATTGTTTAAAAAGCATCTCTTCTTTTCCTGTGTGCTCTTTTGTTGTTTTACTTCATAGTCAGAAAACATAGTGGATAAACATGTGAAAACTACTTAACTTACTTTTGAGACATTAATTAACTAATTTAACAAAAATATCTGTGTGGGAGACACTCATTTGGTAAATATGTTGATTATTGTTCTGGTAAGATCTCTCCTATGAAATTCAAATGTTATTGTTCTTGGAGTAAAGCATATATATCAGGCATAGAGAAGCCAGTGTAGTCCAAAGTAATAGGCTCAAGGATGAGCACACGACCCATTAAGAGGGAATAAATGAGACTCAAGGAGGCTTCTGGGTGATTTTTCCTCCCTTGAGTTGGACTAAGTAATACATAGATATGTTACTTCGAGCTTCTGTAGCCTTCTTTTAACTACAATAAGTGAAGGAAACCCAAAATAAGTTTGATACTCAAGAAGTTGATCTAAGAGAATGGAAACATATGGAGCAGGATCCTTGATTGAACTTCACTTCCAGCCCACTTCTTCACTCTTCAATGACATGAACCAGTAAATCCGCTTTGGTTTTTGTTAATTTGAATCTGGTTTTCTCTAATCAGCAACTGATAGCATCCTCATTGTCACACCTGCCCTGGAAAGCATAATGAATAAGAATGCAGCCTCTGTAATTAGACTACCTGGGCTTGAATTCTAGCTCTACCATTTACTAACTTTGTAACTACTTAAGTTGATTTGCCTTCCTCTAATGATACCTATCTTGCAGATTAGTTGTGGAAATTAAAGTACAACACTGCTGCAATAAAATAAGTTCACAGAAAAGCTTAGCACTGTGTCATTTCATTCAAAGCTTAACACTGTGCTGTAATGTATTAGCCTCCTCGTTTTATGGATGAGACGGCTGAAGATTTGTTTGAGTGACTTTCCCAAGGTCACATAGCTTTGAAATACTGGTGCCAGGTTTTAAGTTTCAAGCCAAACCTCTTCTATTTCAAATTCCCTTAATCTATTTTTACTTGAAATGTGAGGTTCACAAGGGCAGGAAGATTTGAACTGAACACTACTAAATCCACCTTGCAGAGCACAGTCTCTTGTCCATAGTAGGACAATAAATTTTTCAAGTGAGTAATTTCCTTTACAGACTGAACAATCTGATAAGGTATACAGACATATAAAAATTATTTCAAAATTCTGTAATATATGTATATGTGTTATGTATATATAAGTGGTGGCAAGAGAATGAATAAGTTTGCCTGAGAGCAATGCTCTGGCTACTATAGTAAGTCCTCCTCATGCTTTGATTATAATGGTAGGTATATATCACACAACAAATAGAAATTAATTAACAACTTGTTGGGAGAAGGTGAGATTGGGTGATAGCCATAAACATTTCTCAAAGTCCAATATCATGTTTGATTCCCCAATATCCTATTTCTTTGAGGTTGGTTTTCTCTGAGTTTTTACATTTTGACCCACGACATCTGTACGCATGTATTTCAACCTCTAACACTTTAGCATTCCATCGTATTTTCTTAGGGAATAGAGTGAATTCTGTGACTTGATTTTGTAGTGAAGTAGTTTCTTCCTCGGTTGCTAACCAAGTAAACAAAGAAAAAAAATCCATCAACTGAGCCTAAGCCATAAACATACAACTGGTGGACAATGACAAGCATGTCATTGTAATTATTTATCATGGGAGAAAGCTAACCTGAGAATATTACACCATCTATGTGGACTAACCTTTCCCCCATGACTAAGTTCACTTAGCAAAACAAATTAAAGAACAGCACAGAATTTGGCAGCACAGAATCAGAGGAAGGCAAGCAGATGGTTATAAAGAGCATTTTTCCAAGTTATGCCAGAACCAAAAGAAATTAAAGTCATTGAGTGTAAGAATTGTTTAGAATAAGAGAATCCACTTTTTATGTCAGCACTGCCTAAGTTTCTGTTCTGCTTCCCACAATTAAAACCATCAACATTTATTGCATGACTACTATATATTGTATTGGGTCCTTTGGGCTTCCTTCTAGGAACTTATTGGTATCTTCTAGTTTAATTTATTATTTCTACCTCTATACCTCATTTCTGATTACAGTGTCTCCTTAATATTTCCCATAACCCCCACCTTGGCAGAAATGGAGGCAAGAAGATGTCTATGTTAGTTTCTATAGTGTTTAATATCAGTCTTCTTTTTTTTTTTTAAGTTTGAACTTTACCTAAGCAAATTACACTGTAAACTGTTTTTGGAATTGATTTATTCAATTAATATAATCTGAGAACTTTATGTGTTACAGGTAAGGTTTAATCATACATTAGGAAACAATTATAAAAATCTGTAGATTGGTATTTTTGAGCATAAATAAAGAAATGGGATCTTAATTGAAGAATAAAGAACCAGGAGAACTGGATAAAATCCACCCCATAATGTTCCCACCTGCTTGATCTCTGCCATATAACTTAAATAATCCTTGAGTCTCAGGTTTCTCTTCTGAGAAAGAGGCAGGATTTTTGGGAGAAATAAGGCAAATCTTGGACCTTAATGTGATCACTAAAGAGCATTAATTATTAACATTGTTATCTTCTTTAGATTGTTCATACCTTTTAGCTTTATGGAAAGGTATGTTTGTGATTACTGACTAAGCATGTTGACCTTCTGAAACCAAAATGCATACATGGATATGGAAAAAAGAAAACTGTGTCTTGTCTGATAATATAGCATAATGGCAAAGCACAGCATGGACATAAGTATGCACAGTGACTACCATTGTTTGCTTATAATGCAACTTTGGGATCTTATTAATAAAATACTCTTTCAGACACTTCCTGGTGTTTGATAAATTTTAGTTTCTTTCTTTCCTTAAGTTCAATTCAAGGAGGCCTTCAGCAGCTTCCTTGTTGCCAAACTTAACCTTTTGTTTCTCATTATACTTGAGCTTTCTGTAGCAGGCTCGATGGATAAAAAATGTGCACTTTCTTGAGGGGATTTAGCTTCTATGGCACCGCATTCTCATTGTTGTCTTTGTATCATCTTGGCCAGAGAAATCCCACCTTCTTTATAACATTTGCTGGAATCTTTCCCTGTGGCTGTTTCTTAGATGGTGTTGCTAAAGGTTCACACAAGACTCTTTAATACCATAAGCTCTCCTTTGGTCATTCTCATCAAATCCATGGTTTCAACTACCATTTTCCTCTCCAGCCTGGAATCCTCATCCTTTTAGCCTAGTATATCCAGATGCTTCCCTTCACATGCTTAACATACCTTTAAAATTTACACATACAAAACCTAAATTCATAATTTCCCTCTACCATCAAGCGTATTTCTCCTTTTGCTTTCTCATTTCAGATAATAGCACAACCAACCCCCAGTTAGGCACATTCATTTATCAGGGTGTGCCAAATCTACAATCAGCTATCTTTTCGATTCATCCACTTCTTTTCACCTGCATTCATGCCTTTAACTGGGTAGCATGTGCATACTACCTACACTGATGCAGCAGCATATTCATTATCTGTTCTCCTTGCCTCAACTCTTGCCCATCCAGTCTGTTCTGTACTCTGAAGAGTGATTTTTATGAATGCAAAAATGCTCTTGTAACTCTCTTGCTAGAAGACTCATTCGTGTTTGCCTTGGTATGCCTAACTTCAAACCCAGGGTTTTCACATAGTGGGTTTTCAGTAAATCCATGTTGAATGAACAGACAAGTTTTGTAAACATTGGAGGGTCTGTTGTTTTCCTTCCTTGGCCAACCAGGAAATTTTGGAGTCAGGAAAAGCTACTTTGGTACTTTAGTAGGTATTTGAAAGCATTTATATCCTTCCTGAAGTGATGATGAATGGATGGATCCTCAATTTGAAGTGACTTAATTTTTGTGAGATAAGGGGCTGTAACAGTCATCCAAGGGATATCCCAAGGCCAAGGGTCTCCACAGTGTTTTTGCTAAGCTAACAGGCTAGAGGATTAGATCTTTTTTTTTTTTAATATATATATTTTATTGATTTTTTACAGAGAGGAAGGGAGAGAGATAGAGAGCTAGAAACGTTAATGAGAGAACATCGACCAGCTGCCTCTTGCACACCCCCTTCTGGGGATGTGCCCGCAACCTACGTACATGCTCTTGACCAGAATCGAACCTGGGATCTTTCAGTCCGCAGGCCGACGCTCTACTGCTGAGCCAAACTGGTTTTGGCGAGGGTTTGATCTTGAAATGTCTTTTCTCAGATTGTAGTTCATGTTCACATATGGGACCATACCCCTGAGTAACACCCTTCATGTCATGCTGAGAATAAGAACTATGAGCCTAAGATGAAAGGACCCAAAGTCTCTGAATGACTATGTAGAGGACAGCTCAACACTGATAGTAATACCCACTTCAGAGTTGCTTCTTTCTTTCCTTAAGCCACTAAAATGGTTAGATATATTTGTTATATCAATAAGCATTAACACATACCTTTAGTATACATACCACTATGTGCTCCAAAGATAAATATATACATTCTTTAATAGTGGACGGAGGAAGAGAAAATATATTTAGGAGGAAGATATTCTGATTTTCTGTTCAAATTCAAAACAGTGTGTAATGAGTAATATATATTTTGGAAGAATGTTTAAATCTCAGGCAGTTGAATTATATTAATTTTCAAATATATATATATATATATATATATATATATATATATATATATATATATTAACTTCAAGGTTTAGTACAAGTGATATATGCCAGTTTACTCATTTCTTTTATTTCTAAATTTAAATGTGTAAGTTTGCCTTTTAGGCAGAAATTGAGTGTCATTCTGGAACAAGATTATATCAACACTTCCCAAAGAACATCTGTTCTTTGTAAACCTTAAATGAAATAAGCTAATAAAGCATTAATTAGCATGTTGTAAAACTTTCTGAAGCTTTAAGTAGCAGCTCTGAGCTTCTTTTTATCTAAAGCTAAAGTCAAAATTAATGTTTTTCATTTGATAAATGGAGATGAGGCATCATTTTATCAAATTTAACAAAGTATTCCTTTATAGAATTATAAAATACAGATTATCTAATAATTTCACCCATGTTTTTACCCAGAAGTACTTTTTTCTCTAATCAGTAGACTATAAAATTTTGCACCACATATATGTTTTTTCTCAAATGCTTTAACTGTGAAAATTTTCTTCAGACTAGCTCAACTATGCTATCTAATAAAAGAGTAATATGCAAATTAACTGTCACTCCAACACACACAATGTCTGCCCCCATGTTGTCAAAGATGGTTGCCCCCATGTGGACACAAAGTGGCCACCACAAGATGGCCAACAGGGGAGGGCAGTTGGGAGGGACCAGGCCTACAAAGGAGGGCAGTTGCGGGTGATCAAGCCTGCAGGGGAGGACAGTTAGGGGTGACCAGGCCTTCAGGGGAGGGCAGTTAGAGGTGGCCAAGCCTGCAGGGAGGGCAGTTAGGGTCAGACAGGCTGGCAGGGGAGCAGTTAGGCATCGATCAGGCTGGCAGGGAGTGGATAGGGAGTGATCAGACTGGCAGGCAGAAGTGTTTAGGGGCAATCAGAAAGACAGGCAGGTGAGCATTTGGGAGCCAGCAGTCCTGGATTGTGAAAGGGATGTCTGACTGCCCATTTAGGTCCTACTGGGATTGGGCCTAAATAGGCAGTCAGACATCCCTTCAGGGGTCCCAGATTGGAGAGAGTGTAGGCTGGGCTGAGGGACACACACCCCTATGCACAAAATTTGTGCACTGGGCCTCTAGTATTATACACACACACACACACACACACACACACACACACTATGATAAGTGTCCAAATGTCCCAGTAATGATGTCACATAGCAATGTCCTGCTTCCTCTCCCTAGTGACTAGCCTCCTTGGAGTTTCTTCAGCTTAGGAACATGACTTGATTTATAGCCAGTTGGAAATACTTTACACTGTAACCAAATGTCTGTGAAGTGCTTTTCCATGTGTCATCTCATTTGATCCTCACAGAAGTCGTGGAGTTGGTAAATAGGAGACTCAGTGGAATCGTATTTTCTTTTCATTAGCCAGAAAACAGAGATTTAGAAAGCTTAGAAACTTGACCCGACTGAAAAGAAGTAAGAAATGATGGACCTTGAAAATGACTTCAGGTTTTCTCATAGCGCAGAATATAGTCAAACACTGCTGAAGTTAAATATTTTACCCTTTGTTCACCCTGTGTGATCTATAATAATAATTTGCTTCATGTTGATATTTACTGCTGTGTTGCTAACAATTACCTGAAAGAGAAGTTGGGGTGCTTCATCGGGCTAGAAAAAGTTTAGCTAAATTAGAAAACAGATCTGATTAAGTGTTTATTCTGTATCTATAAAAGGCTAAGTTGATTCACACATGTGTGATACATATAAAGCTCTTGCTGGCACCAAGCACATACTTGTGTTTCCATCTGTCTTTGTCAATCATGAATTTCGTTGACACATCTGTTATAGGAAATGGTGAATAGCAATATTAAAATATTTCTTCTAATTAATTTCCTTTCAATGTGCACAAATGTGTGCACCAGGCCACTAGTTTCTATAGAAATAATAACTTTATTTGCATTTAGCCAAGTGAAAAAGTAGAAATTATTATGATAATTAGCATTCATAGCTTACAAAGGGCTTTTATATTCACTTCTCACTTGTTCCTGATGTAATATGATTAGGTAGACACCTGTCATTACCCCCTGTGTTACCTGGAGGCCCATGTACATAGACTGACTGACTTCCTCAAGGTCATAAAGGTGCTAACCCAGACAACAGTTTTTCCTACTCTGCTACACTTCTCATGTAAAAACCATATTGTGGACTAAGAGGACTTAAGAAAATAAATTCTTCCAGAGAATTACATTTAAATTGTTACATTAACTGCAGTGCATTTAATAAAACTAAAAGTATTCCCCAACCTGTGCATTATTTTAATGTTGCTTATAGTAGTGTTCTACATACCTAATACAGTGAGTATAATTTTCCATAGGGTTAATTGTTCTAAATCAGTGCTGTGCAGTAGAATTTTGTGTGAGGAAGGAATTGTTCTGTCTCTGTGCTGTCCAATACAATAGCCACTAATTATGCATGATTATTGAGCAATGGTATTATGGCCATAGAGACTAAGAAATTCAATTTTTATTTTAGTTAATATAGTTCATTAGCATTTAAAAAATCTTTATTGTTGAAACTATTACAGAAATTTCCCCTGTTACCCCTCCCCTTTACCTGGTTCCCGTCTCACCATAGGCCTTTATCACCCTGTTATTTATGTCCATAGGTAATGCATATATGCATATGTTTTTTATTAATATCTTCCCACCCACCCTCTTCCTCTGACATTTGTCAGCCTGTTCCATGTTTCCATGCCTTTGGTTCTATTTTATTCATCAGCTTATTTTGTTCATTAGATTTCTTGTTTATTTTTATATTCAATTGTTGATACCATTTATTGCTATTAAATAATTCTTTTTCTTTCTCCTCCTCCTCTTCCCCCTCCTTTCTTCTAAAATGCCTTTCAACATTTCATGCAATACTCATTTGTTGGTGATGAACTCCTTTTAGCTTGTTCTTTCTGTGAAGTTCGTTATCTGACTTTCGATTCCAAATGATACATTGGTAATATATCACATTGTTTACCTTTTTGTATCTGGAATTCTCTATATCCCCATTGCTGTGGACTGATATTCCATGTCAGATTCTGAACTTCCTTTTCATTGAATCTATATAATCTTCATATACAGAAGAATGTGTGTGTGTGTGTGTGTGTGTGTGTGTGTGTGTGTGTGCATGTTTCTATCCTAGTGCCAACTAATTAAAATAAATACTGAATGCAATGTACCAATAACTTTTAATGTCTTTTTCCTCTTTAAAATTCTATATGGCTTATATATGACTTTCTGCTTTTAGCAGAATTTAGAAAACAGAGAGGCTGTTAAATATTCACACCTCATTTATTCAGATGAAGTATCTGTTTTTAATACTAAATCAGATTATACTTCTGTTTTGCAAAATGTATGGTCAGATCAAATTCTACAGAGGACAGTTACTTCTTAATACTGGTATTTGTAGCTTCAAAATAATTGAATTATTGGGTCGGCAACTAAGTAATTGCGGATTTTTAAAAGAAAATCAAAGACAATTTTTTTATGGAACTAAATAACTTTATTCTGTAATGTATTGCCCATTTTGATCAATGACCTTTTGCCATCTTTCAGGCAGCATCATAATCCCACTTTCAAAAAACTTCTGGTTTTTATTAGCAAAAAACTGAATCAGGTACGATTTGAGATCATCATCATTATTGAAATTTTTACCATTCAAGGAGTTTTGTAAAGATCGAAACAAAAAGTAATCAGATGGTGCAAGGTCAGGACTATATGGTGGATGTGGCAAAACATCCCAACCAAGCTCCATTAATTTTTGCCGAGTGACCAAAGATGTGTGTGGCCTTGCATTGTCATGATGGAATACAACACCTTTTTGATTTGTCAATTCGGGCCACTTTTCTTCAACTGCATTGTTTAATTTCATTAGTTGTTCAATGTAGACATCAGAATTGATCGTTCGGTTGGGTGGTAAGAGTTCAAAGTAGACAATTCCTTTGTAATCCCACCAAACTGATAACAAAACCTTCTTTTGATGAATATCAGCTTTTGATGTTGTTTGAGTTGGTTCACCTGGCCTGCTCCACGATCTTTTCCGCTTGATATTGTTGTAAACAACCCATTTTTCATCGCCAGTTATCAGTCGTTTTAAAAATGGATCATTTTCATTACGTTTCTTTAGCAAATCGCAGCTGCTAATGCGTTGCGTTAACTGTGATTCTTTCAGTTCGTGAGGAACCCATGTATCGAGTTTTTGAACATAGCCAAGTTGTTTTAAGTGATTTTCAATGCATGTATGTGATACATGAAGCTTCTCTGCAATCTCACGTGTTGTACTGTGACAGTCCGAATTGATTATTGCTTTGATTAGGGCGTCATCAACTTCAACTGGACGACCAGAGCGTTTTTCATCTTTGAGTGAAAAATCACCAGAACGAAATTTGGCAACCCAATTTTGACACTGCCGTTCTTTTAAGGCTTCGTCACCATAAACAGCACATAACTTTTTATGAGCTTGGGATGCGTTTTTCCCTTTGCGGAAATAAAAAAGCAAAATATGACAAAAATGTTCCTTTTGATTTTCCATTTTTCAACGAACACCAAACAAAAACTACAAAACAGATCAAAAAACTTTTTTTACTGATTAACAGCTGAATAGCCAACTATCAAATAACAAAATGTGTTTTACATTTGTACTACGTCTGCAAACCTAAAAATTCAACTGAAGCCATATATGTGTGAAACCCGCAATTACTTAGCTGCCGACCCAATAACTTAGAACAAAATCTTGAAGTTTTTTTTTAATTTATTTTTTTATTTTTATTGATTATGGTCTCACATAATTGTCCTTATTCCCCCATTCCCATCCCAAACCCCTCCCTAGATATGACACCCCTCCCCCGTTGTCCATGGCCACTGGCTAGGCCCATATGTATGCACACAAGTCCTTTGGTTGATCTCTTCCCCTTACCCCCATTCCCCCTTATTTTCCCTCTGAGGTTTGAGAGTCTGATCGCTGGTTCTCTTTCTCTGGGTCTGTTTGTGTTGTTCATTATTTCCTCTAGGTGTGTGAGATCATGTGATCCAAGAAATACCCTTGTAAGAACCTAAACTGCAACAAGTCATAATGGTTATGCTGAGAGGCAAATGAATCAGTCTGTAGTGAGTTCCTTTCTGGGCCAACAGTTCCTTTGCGTCTCAATTTCAATGCCAGATAGTTCCTTATGTGTACATGCCAGCCATGATATTTCAGTATAGTCCTACATTCAGTATTTTTATACTCATCTATATAGTCTAAATTAGGATTTTATTGAATTTCAGTCCTTTTATCGGTAACTGCTTAATAATTCAATAGATCAACTAATTGCAAAAACTGTACTCTTGTGAAAATCTAGTCATTTTTTATGGATTTTTAAAGCATATGGACAAAAATTCTATGTGTTCAATTTAATCATGTGCTATTGCTTTAGTATCTTTGAGATAGTGTATAGCTACTACTGCCAAAGAGTTAGATGAAAGATGTTCATAATTGAATAGGTTACATTGAAATAGCTTATATTATATTTGGAAAATAAAACTACTTTTTGCCTTTACTGGTGAAAAACAATTGTATTATAATTAAAACATATATAATTTAAATGTTTACTCTGAAATACATACATATACATATATATATATATATATATATATATATATATATATATATATATATATATATATATCCTATATAATAAAACCTAAATATGCAGATCAAACAAATGGCGGAATGACCAGTCTCTATGAGGAGTACTGACAACCAGGGGTAAGATGCTCAATGCAGCAGCCAACCCCTCGTTGTCAGTGCTCTCCCACAGGGGGAGTGCCACTCAGACAGGAGCTAGGCTCATGGCTGGCTAGGTGGTAGAAGCTTCTCCTGCCTCTTTGTCAGGGCTAAGGGGCAGCAAGTCAAGCAGTAAGGAGCAGTAAGCAGGCAGGCAGTAAGGAGCAAGGGGTCCCTGACTGCGAAAGGAATGTAAGACTTCAGGGAGCAGGCATAAGCTGGCAGGCAGACATCCCCCAAGCGGTCCTGGACTGCAACAGGGTGCAGACTGGGCTGATCTTTCCACCCCCAGTCCAAAAAGTTTTGTGCACTGGGCCTCTAGTATATAATAATAAAAGCATAATATACTAATTAGAAATGGGTGTCATTCCGGGCATCCTTATGGACAAACTTTCAGACACAACAGAGGCTGTAAAGGAAGCCTGGGTCTCAGGTGCCTGCCAGTGGCTGCAGGAAAGCCTGGGTCCTGGGTGCCTGCCAATGTCCACAAGGAAGCCTGGGTTCCAGGTGTCCGAGGGAAGCTGATTCTGGCAGCCGAGGGTAAGAAGGCCTACTCTTGAATGATTTCCATGCATTGGGCCTCTAGTAAATATATAAAACAATGTAAAATTTATAGGTAGGTTTCAAAGCAATGTTGTCCAGTAGGAACATAATGTAAGTCTTATATGTAATTTTGTATTTGTCCTTTAGCTGTACTGGAAAAAGTAAAAAGAAACAGAGAAATTAACTTAGTAATATATTTTATTTAACCGAATATATCCACATTATGATAATTTAAACATGTAAACAATATAAAAATTATTAACTATATATTTAACATTTTTCTGAATTAAGTCACTGAAATCCGGTGTGTATTTTACTCTTAGAGCCCATTTCAATTTGTAGTAGTCACATTTTAAGTGCTCAATAGCCATAAGTGGTCAGTGGCTTCTATATTGGACAGTACAGGTTTAATGAATAATATAAAACTCTGTGTTCCAACTTTTTTAGGTCAAATAATAGAATACCATAAGTATATTAGAAGTACCCTGTTTCTCCATCCATAATCAGTTCCCTACCCCTCAGCCAAAAGTAACCACTGTACCGTATTTCAAATAAATTATTCTCAGGTTTGTTTGTTGCTGGCTTGTTTATATATTTTACTAATTCTTTTGTTTCTTTAAACAATAGATTCTTTTGTTTTTCCTAGATTTGAACTTTATGTTTATAAAATCATTCTGCCTATAGTTTTCTCTGTGATTTTCTCCCCTCAACATTATGTTTATATATCTATGTTGACCAATATATCCCATTGTAATAAAGTAGCATAATTTATGCATTTTACATGTTGGCAGACATTTAGCTTATTCTCAATTTTTTTGTTTGTTTGTTTGTTTTACCACAAGCCATACTACATGTGCCTTCTCATGCATACTTTCTGGTGCATTTATAATAATCTCTCCAGGGTATACATATTTGCTAGGAGAATTGCCAGGTCATAGGGTATGCACACAGAAATGAAAATAATTGATTTACTGCAATTTGTAGTACACACAGATTTGCTATTTTTAAAAAAACACATTTAGCCTGGCCAGTGTTGCTCAGTGGTTGATGGTAGACCCATTAACCAGGAGGTTATGGTTTGATTCTCCATCCACATGCCCCAATTGCAGTTGCATGCTTGATCCCTGTAAGCTGTGTGCAGGAGGCAGCCAGTCAATGATTCTCTGTCATCATTAATGTTTCTATTTTTCTGTTCCTTTCCCTTCCTCTCTCTGAAGTTAACACACACACACACACACACACACACACACACACACGAAATCACATTTAAAACTGTGGCAGAATTAAAAAATGCTTTATGGGAGCCAATTAAAGTGATCTGAGAGTGTATTTTTTAAATACAGCACAAAAATATTACTCTTTATGATTGCTCCATCAATTCAGTTGGTTTACTTTAGATAAGTGTTTACTGTTAAGTAAAAATATATTTATAGCTGCTTATTAAATAGATATAGTTATTAATTAAGATTAGTTTTTCATATGTAGAAAGTTAAAATATACATAGCTTTAAAAAGAAATGTGTTTGCATTACTCAAGTAAAGGAGATCAGAGGTGAATGGCCGAAAGAATGGAATTATTTTATCTTTTTACTCTACCATTTTAGCCCATAGCTTTCCTCCTTCATTTACCAAGATGGCTGCCAATTTTTCAGTCTTCAGGTCTATATTACATTACAGACAAAAAAAATGCATGAGGGAAGGTACAAGGGTACACTTGCTAGAAGTAGTTCTACATGTACTATATAACATTTCTACTTACATCTAATTGTCCCTAACTAATTGTGATGTTAATGATCACATTATGTAGTATTTTGAAACTTACTGTTGAATTCATGAGTATATTGTCACTATATCATGGCTTTGTCTAGTTGCAGGAGACCCAAGAAGAGAAAGAATTAAACTGTTGGCTGGTTGGTTACTTATAAGACAGGGGTGAAAAAAAAGCAAGTGTTACTATTCAGAACTTTGATTTTGATTTCTCAACTCAATGATGTCAAAAAGGAATGTCATTACTCATTCAGGAGAAAATAAATCAATTTAATTTGATAGGCTATGCAATTAGCAATGTGTAGGCTAAAAGAAGAAATATAATTTTCTCTTCACCCTTCTTACTGTTCAAATACTCCTCTGCCAATATTGGCTTCAGATTATGAAGACTAGAGTAATTAAGAAAGTCAAAGCAACTGATACATCTTGGAATTTATATTTTAAACAGCTTAATTGGCATATATTTTATATACCATGCAATTCAACTATTTAATGTGTACACCTCAATGTTTTTTGGTATATTAAAAGTTGTGCAACAATCACCAAGAGATGATTACTAATGATTACTCCTCATTTACCCCAGCCCTGTTCTCCCACAGTCTTTTGGAACACATGCATCTACTTTGTGTCTCTATATGTTTTCTTACTCTGTACATTTCATGTGAATGCAATCATATAATATTCGGCGCTTTGTGATGTGCTCATTTAACTTATCATCATGTTTTTTAAGTTCATCCATATTGTAGCCTATATCAATTCTTCATTCCTTTTTATGGCCAAATAATATCCCATTGTATGGACATGCCATCTTTGTTTATCCATTCATCATTGATGGGCATTTGGGTGATTTCCACTTTTGGGCTATTATGCATAATGCTGTTGTGAACATTAATGTACAAGGATTTTTATAAATATATGTTATGTATATATATGAAGACTAGATATAATAATCTGGCCACTCAGTGTATATCCTATATAATAAAAGGCTAATATGTAAATTGTCCCCTTGACCAAGAGTTTGACCAGCAGGCAGGCCTGCCAACCACCCATGTCCCCTCCCCATGGCCAAGCTGGCCAGACCCCACACATGCATGAATTCATACACCAAGCCTCTAATACACACAGACACACACACACACACACACACACACACTCACACTGAGTGGCCAGATTATTATGCATTCAGAGATCATAATAATCTGGTACCTCTCTTTCTCTCTCTCTCCCTCTCTCTCTCTCTCTCTCTCTCTCTCTCTCTCTCTCTCTCTCTCTATATATATATATATATATATATATATATATATATATATATAAATGAAATTGCTGGGTCATATGTTAACTCTAAGTTTAACTTTCTAAAGAACTACCTACCAAATTGATTTCTTTTTTTAAGATGATGCACATTTTACATTCTCACCAGTAGAGTACAAGAGTTTTAATTTCTATATATCCTTGCCAAATTTATTTTTACCATAATAATTATTGTAGTCATCCTAGTGGGTATGATGTAGTACCTCACTATAATTTAAATTTTCATTTCTCTGATAATTAATGATGTTTAACATCTCTCATGTTCTTATTGGCTATTTATGTATTATCTTTGGAGAAATATCTATTATGATTCTTTGTCCATTTTTAATTGGCTTATTATATTTTTATTATTAATTTATGAGATTTTTTTATATGTTCTGAATGAAAGTATCTTCTTAGGTATATGATTTGTAAGTAATTTCTCCCATTTTTGTGGATTGTCTTCATTTTATTGATAGTCATTTGAAACACAAAATTTTTAAATTTTGAATAATTTCCATTTCTTCTATTTGTTCTTTTGTCTTTTGTGCTTTTAGTATTACATCTAAAAAGACTTAACCTGACCTAAGATTACAAAGATTTATTCCTATATATTTGTTAAAAGTTTCATTTTTTTCTTACATTTAGTTCTGAGTTAATTTTTGTGTATAGTGTAAAGAAGGGTGCCCACCTTCATTCTGGTCCATGTTCATTCCAGCACCATTTGTTGAAAAGATTATTCTTTCTCCATTGAATTGTCTTAGAAATTTTGTCAAAGGTCAACCTAATGCTAGTACTCCATGTGGCTTTACAGTATGTGCATCCATATAGTACGTGTGTGTGTGTGTGTGTATGTGTGTGTGTGTGTATTATGCATTATGTGATATATGGTACACATACACATAAATTCTGTAAGTAAGTGGTGGTGAAGAGTTTTATTCTTATTTCTGGAGCTTGTATGAATTATTTGAAATCACAGCTTTGTCAGATAACAGCTGTGTCACTCTGAAGAAGTTCCTTTAACTACTAGACAACCCAATTGTCTCACCTGTGAAGTGGGATGAGAGTAGTGACAACCTGATAAGATTGTTGTGAAAATTAAATTAGATAGTGTATGTGAAAGCTATAAATCCAGTGCCTGATTGTTGGCTGATTACAAATATTAGCTGCTATTATCATTGATTCAGTATCATTATTATAAAATATACTAGAGGCCCAGTGCATGAATTTGTGCATGGGTGGGGGTCCCTCAACCTGGCTGGCAATCAGGGCTATCTTGCCTAGTCTGAGGGGAGGTACCTTGGGAGATTGACTGGGAGAAGGGACTGCAGGAAGTTGACTGGCCTTGGGAGGTTTGGCATGGGAGCTCACTGACCACAAGGGGGCAGCTTCTGCATTGAGCATATGCCCCCTGGTGTTCAGTGTGCATCATAGCAACTGGTTGATCAGTCATTCCGTCAACCAGTCATAATGGTCGCTTAGGCTTTTATATAGAAAGACCTCCTATAAAGTAAAGACTGTTTCTTAATTATTTTATCAAGTTTGTTTAGCAAGTCACATTTCTCTTGAGAGGTAATTAGGCAAATTATCCCAGAGGGGGTATGAAATAAAGGCAAGAGAAATAGGATAGTGAAATTGATCATAGTTTCTGAAACTTCTAGGACAATGCCATTACCACACATTTTGTTCCATTTTTCATTAATGTGTCAGGCCATGTGCACCAAATCTTGGTTTCTAAAAGAAGGTGACCTTTGGTGTGAGCTCTGAAAAGTCAGGAGATAATGAGAATAACATGTTGCTCTGGGTCTTTTCTATGTTTTAAAGAAGGTTGTGTTTACTTGTGGAAATCTATCAGTGTTCACCCTCTTAAAGACATGTTTCCCTCTTTAACAATCCACTCTTCATGTAATTGCATCTTTCACCAAGTTTTTCATCATATACTAGAGGCCCAGTGCACAAAAATCCTTGTACTTGAGGTGGGGATTCATCAGCCCAGCCTGTGCCCTCTTGTAGTCTGGGACCCCTCAGGGGAGAGCGGGCCTAAGCTGTTAGTCAGACATCCTTAGCGTTACTTTGGAGACAGGAGAGGCTCCTGCTGCTGCTGCTGTACTGGCCAGCCATTAGCTGGCTTCTGGCTCAGCAGCACTCCCCCTGTAGAAGCACACTGACCATCAAGGGGCAGTTCCTGCATTGAGCAAGCATTTGCCTCCTGGTGGTCAGTATGTGTCATAGCAACTGGTCATCCCTCCATGTTCTACTTTTAGGCTCAATTTGCATATTATCCTTTTATTATATAAGACTAGTGGCCCAGTGCACAAAATTCGTGCACAGGGGTGGGGTGTCCCTCAGCCCAACCTGCACCTTCTCCAATCTGCACCCTCTCCAATCTGCAACCCCAATAGGAAGGATGTCCTATTGCTGGTTTACAGGGATCAGCTGGAACTGGCAGTTGGACATTGCTCTAGCAATCCAGGACTGCTGGCTCCTAACCTATCACCTGCCTGCCTGCCTGATTGCCACTAACCTCTCTGAATGCTGGCCTGCTCACCCCCAACTGCCCCCCTTGCCAGTGTGCTCACCCCCAACTGCTCCCCTGCTGGCCTGCTTGCCATCACATTCCCTTCCCACTAGCCTGCTCACTCCAAACTGCCCCCACACTGTCCTGATCACCTACAACTGACTCCCACTGAAGGTCTGCTTACCCCCAACAGCCCTGCCCCCCACTAGCCTGATCAACCACAACTGCCGTCCCATCCTGGCTTGATCATCTGCAGTTGCCCTCCCCTCTTGGCCTCTAAGTGCCTCTACCTCAGCCTGCCACCATGGCTTTGTCCAGAAGAACACCCAGAACGTCTCCTGGAAGCTCTCCCAGTTTAATTAGCATATTGTCCTTTTATTAGTATAGATGGAGGCCTGATGCACAGGTTGAGGGGGGGGGGGTTGGTTTGCCCTGAAGGGTATCCTGGATCAGGATGGGGGTCCTGCTGGGGTGCCTGGCAAGCCTTGGTGAGGGGCTGAGGGCTGTTTTTAGGCTGGGAACACCCCCTTCAAAGTGGGGGTTCCCACTGGGGTGCCTGAACAGCCTGGGTGAGGGGCTGATGGCTATTTGCAAGCTGCTATGCCCCCTGGTGATCCAGGTTCCCCACCCCTCCTTTTCTTTTTTTTTACTTTTCCAACACCTCCTTGAGCAGTGGCCAGGGCTGGCTGGAAGCAGGTATCTTGGATTTATTTATATTCTACAATTGAAACTTTGTAGCCTTGAGTGGAGACCAGGGCTGGCCAGGGTGAGTGGTTAGCTTGGTTTCCTCCATTGCTTGGGGAAACCCAAGCTTTCTGGCCACCACCATCTTTGTTGGGTTAATTTGCATACTCACTCCTTATTGGCTGGTGGGTGTAGTGGAATGATGGTTAATTTGCATGTTTCTCTTTTATTAGTGTAGATTCTTAAGCCCAATATTTCTTTAGATGTTTGTTCAGAGGGTGTTTCCCAATTACATTGTAAGCTTCTTCAGAACAGGAAAGAATGTCTGCATTAGTCTCCTAGGGCTCTCATAACAAAATACCACAGCAGGGTGGCTTAAACAATATAAATTTATTTCTTACAGTTCATGGGGTTAGGGGTCCAAGACCAAGGTGTTAGCAAGTTTGGTTTCTCCTGAGTCACCTCTCCATTGCTTGCAGATGGCAGTCTTCATGTTGTGTCCTCATGTGGCCTTTTCTGTGCATATATATCCCCAGTACCTATTCCTCTTCTTATAAAGACACAGTCATATTGGATTAGGGCCCTGCCTTTATGACCTCATTTATCCTTAATTACCTTTTTTAAAGTCCTATTTCTAAATAAAGTAATATTGTGGGTTATGGCTTCAACACAAATGTAGAAGGGGCACAGTTTAGTGCATAACAGTGTCTATATTCTGAAGATAGTCTTAATTCTGAAATTGTCTTTTATATGGGAAATTAAATCAATGGTATGAGAGGGGTGAGTGACTTTCTTTGAAGTGTGAAATTGGTCTGGCCCAGGCTGACTTTCAATCAAATACTCTTTGGAGACAAGTATGTTGAATCACTATGAGAAATTGTTTTAAAAAATACAAACAAGTTATAACTTCAACTCTTAATTAAAAGAGAAATGAACTTTGTTGACATGCCAGCAAGACAAATAACTGGCTTTCATAGGAAGGCAGAACACTCCATCCACCATTGTCATGACCTACTGGAAAAATTCAGTGACATATTTATTAGAATCAGAAGCCCTTTCCTTGCCCACATCTGAGGTAAGACAATAGAGAAAGCAACATTTACAGAAAAGCCACTATATTTTAGAATTTGTACCAAACACTTAATATTTTTAATTTGCCAAGCCCTCGCAGCTTAAAATGTATGTCAAATTGGTCCCAGATATTAAATGAGAATTTAAAAAAATATTTTGTTTTAAAGCAAAATATCAGCTTCTATATCCTGACAAATATCAAATATATCTAATAAAAAAGTATAAAATTATGCAAGCAACCAAGGGAAAGAAAATAAATTACATAGCTCAAGACACTAAAATTTTCAGATTTTTGGTTTTAGAAATACTATTAATACATGTAATTTGGTTTTAGAAATACTACATGCATTTTTTTCTAGTGAACCTAGAAAAAAATAGTCTCTTGTTGTCAAAGGAAGTGATCTGATGTCAGTTCAACTTATTTCAATAGTAACAAGTATACTTTTTTATCAAAATATAATTTATATAAAATTTGTATTGCATTTTAACTCTATAAAAGAAAAAATGCCATTCACTTTATATATGCCACAAATGAGATATAAGTTATTTATTCAAAAGCAATGTTAATACAATTTCACAATTATTTCATTTACATTTAGGTTAATGTTTTCAAGGTGGCACATTAGAAGCCCCTTCTTGTAAGAACAGGCAAGCCTCCTTTAGAATTAATTTCGCCTCTCTGAGGGTTCATTCATTCATTCAGACCTAAAGCTTTGATTGTAAAGTTATTGCTAGAAGAACCATGACATTTAAAATAAAATAAATAGGCAATGAATGCTGAAAGCACACTTAGAGGTGTGTTTGAAAGATTAAAACAGGTCCGGGAGAATAGAGTCTTCTATAAAGTTTATCTTCTTATTGTAGAGAGATTTTGGTGCTATGCATGTAAAAATAAATGGGATGCATAGTGTTATATTGTTCTTATGGTTTAAAGATTGAAGAGATCATGATGAGAAGCAACAGTTGATAAATAATTCCTAGAAGGAGTAAAATCAGATTTGGCTTTAAATTGTAAGCTCAGTTGAAATAGCATTATAACAGAATCACTGTAGAGCCCTAAAATTACAAATCCTAAAGTCCTACCCAAATGTGCCTAAAAGGAAACAAAATGACTGGAGTTCCCATACAAAGACTGTGGATGGTATATTCAGTGGCCAAGTAGTGACCAGAGTGGCAGATCCATGTGGAGGGATAAAAGAGGCAGTTAGAATAGGATTAAGACCAATTTACAGTGGGGCGAGTCACTAGTCTGAGCAGCTTGGATGCGAACCAATGGCAAAAAGGATCCATTGGATATTTTTGTAAAAGTTGTGATGGGAAGATGAGTGATACCTTGAGGAAGATTAGGTCTACATAGTAAGCATGCTGGTTTATTTAGTAATGCATCCTGAAGGTGAAGATTTAGGGGAAATGGTTTCTATCTGGGGTAAGATAGGGAGATGCTAAGATATAAATTCTGTGAGGATAGACTATCTTTCATGTTTTGGGGTGTATTCTCAGTACTTAGCACACAAAACAAGTACTAAATACATATTTAAATGGGTGGATGGATTTCTGTATAAAATCAAATATTGTGTAGTATTAGAAGTGAGAAAAGCATGATGTTATGTTAGAGAAATGTCATTTGATACTGGAAATGAAAAAAAAAATCAAGATTTTTGCAAAGCCGCCCATGCAAAGAAACATTGAAGTGCTTTCAAATAATGTCAAGGTGCTCTTTCTTCTACATTATCAAGAAGATCCAGAAGTTATGTGCATCAAAACAGAGGAGGGTTTTCTGAAAGACATTTACTCTAGCAAGTTAATCTACCCCCATGACAGCCATTTTCTTGGAACATGGTTCTGGCATCATTTCTGGGCCAGTTCCTAGTTAGTCCGATATCCCATTCACTTCTCATGTTTACACATGCATCACTGTCTATGACACCTCTTCATAATACTAATACCAACTCATGAAGGAAAAATTTAAAGCTGACCCAATTATTCTCTGTAAGAAATTATATCCATGCACAATGCATTTATTATAAAATCTCCTGCCTAAAAAGAAGAGTTAAATTAAAATGCTGACGCGCTCAGCGTTAGACCTTCTGGAGCTAGAAAGTGTAGTACCTGAGAGATGCAGAAAGCCAAGATTATGCTGTAGTAGGCAATTAATGTTGTAAGACGAGCTCCTTTTTAATTTTACAGTGTTTTAAATTCATGAGGATGCCCCCTCTACCACTTTTTGGCATCAATTGTGGGTATGCTTCATTAAAGAGGTGAAAGGCATGGAATTAGGGATGCTAGCCTCATCGAGCTAATCATTTTGCTGCAGTTAACACATTTCAGCTGAGTGTAGGTTTTAAGGATGAGAGGGAAGTAAATGATGTTATCATAAAGTATTTCTTGACCCCTTCCCCAGATGTCTCTAAAATATTAATCTGCCCTAAATTTTTCTCTTAGTTTACATGCTTTTCTATACAGTGTGCTAACAGTGATGTTTGTTGACCTGAAATATGACATGCAACAACAGTAATATTTTGAGCAGGGCCTCCAAACTCTCTTAGATCTCCCGTACCTGTTTCCCTTTTTGAAGGAAATGTGATGTTTGCCATCTCTGAAATATATATTTTATTGATTCCAGAGAGGAAGGGAGAAGAAAAAGAGAAACATCAATGATGAGAGACAATAATAGATCTGCTGCCTCCTGCACGCCCCACAATGGGGATCCAGCCCACAATCCAGACATTCGGGGGCATGCAATGTTTTCAAGGCATTTTGTTATGCTTCCAAATTCTTTAAAAATTAGTGAATTTGAGTTTCTATCCAAATAATAACCAATCAACAGATATGAAGAAAATTCCAAATATATCTATAGAGATAGGTTTTAGGGAAAGCAGGTGAATGACATGGAATAGTCTCTAAATACAAAAAAATATTCTCATGACTCACTGGACGTTTTGTCACAATGCTTTCAATTACTTAATCTGCTGACATATTTCTCTGGCTCTAAGTTAATATTGCCAATTACTGATCACAATGGTTTACTTTACCAAAGCCTTGAACTATGTTTTTTTTTTCATGCACATTTAAAGATAAACCCTGAATCACATTAGATTTTATTTTGAGTCCAAGTCTGAGGACTCTGGCCTCTCAGTCACCACATGGAGTGATAGGAAGAAGTGGAGGAAGCCTCAGCCTTCTTCTCCAAAGAGCTCTTCCTTGGGACAAGTGTTTTTATTCTAGAACAAATCCCTGAGCTCCTTGATAGGGCTAAATGCAAGTTGCAGGGTCATACAATATTAGATACAAACTTTGGCTCTACCACTTACTAAGCTTTATAACTGCTCTGTATCTCTAATATTCTCATATGTAAAATGAGGGAAACAATACCTCTCATCTCATAGGGTTGTTGTAAAATTTAAATAACTTACAATCAGTAGCCCCTCTTATAGTGGCTAAAGCACTATAGTCACTTCAACCACCAGTATCCTTCTCTTCCCTGAAATAAGAGAAGGGACACATGCCCATCAGCATCAGCCCTAAGATATGAATGTGGAAGATGTCTCACAGTTGCTTATTCAGTTGTCCTCCCAGTCTTATTCTAAAAAGGATCAAAAGCATCTCAAAGTTGGCTGCATGTGAAAGGTCACTGGTCACCAGCAACTTCTTTCATTACATATTATGATTTTCCTCAATGTATCTTAGTTGCCTTAATTTGTACTATAACCCAGTACTTAGTAGGGCACTTTGATTTGTATATATTTTTAGTATAGCTTTTTAGAAACGATTTTCGTAAAAGGTTTTACAATTTCCCCTATTCAAATGCAAAAGATATGTGTGATTTCTGGATGCAGTTTCTGGGTTGCAGTCCCTTCCCCTGCCAGTTCACTACCTCCCATACTTAATGTTCTATCCTATGAGCCTGCATCATTTTCATCTCTGCGATTATCACCACCTAGCACTGTATGCTCTACTGTTCCTCTTATCTTGAATGTTATAGAGCAGGGATCAGAGCTCACTCACTGATATATTTCCAGTCCCAAAACAAGTATAGAAACTCAATATATATCTGCTGAATGAATGGATACAAAGTAAAAGTATCTTTTATATCTGCAATTATAGTTTTGTTAATTTAGTGTTTTAGTATATGAGTCAATAATTGCAATTTGCCTATCTTGGAATTATAGATAGTCAGAAATTGAAATAATAATGTGAATAACAATATGAATGACACAAATAGCAGCAGCAGCAGCAGCAGCAGCAGCAGCAGCCATGGTAACAATAGTAGCACAGAGGTTTATTGGGGGTTTATTGTGTCAGTTACTGGTCCCAATGCTTTATGTCATTTAATACTCACACCGACCATAAATAATAGTTACTAGCTATAGGTTAGGATAAGAGAAATAGAAAGTTTCTGTAACTTGAGAAAAAACGTGTAAAATCATGTAGTTCAGCCTCTCATTTCAGAGGAAAAGAAGCAGATCCCCAAAGAGTAAATCCACTTACCTAAAGCCATACCTCAAGATGGTGTGAGAGCTAGAATTGTTATCATCTGAATATGATCCCAAGTTCCCTCTCTGTATTATCTGTCTTATGCCTGTGCTGTTTATGACTAAGTCCCAGGTGCATTTTAGTGTACTTGAAAATGACACAGTGACTCTAAAGAGGTATTTTAAGAAACTAAATAGTGTGAAATATAGCCAGAACATATTACTAAATACCACCAATTCAAATGTTCATTTTTTAAAATTTAAGTGTAAGCAAGATGGCTCAGCTTCACAGATGGAATTTGAACTTTAGAAAAGTAGCATACTATTAACAACCCTTTACCAACCCATTTTACAGAAACTTATGTATTTCATCTGGCAGATATTTACTGAGCACCTGCATGCACTACATGCTGGAAAAAATGCTGCTGATAGAAATGGGAACAAAATGTATAGTCATATTTGCTCATGATCAGGGCCAGCACACAGACACTGAAAGAACACTGAAAAAAATCAGAAGCATAAGTTCTACCTTTGGGAAAAGTACAGAGGGATCAGGAAGCATTGAGGACAAAGTCCCAATATAGCAGAGGGTGAGGATCTGTGCTTCGAAGAATTCATGGTTGATGCTAAGTAACTCCTTTCTGCTGGGCAATTCTCCAGGTGTTGGAGAGAAAAAGATGAGTTAGAGACTGCTTCTGTCCTCAGGGTTCGTGCTGTTTTTAGAGGAGAGCTGGATGTCCTGCAGCTCTCATACATTGTAATAAGCAATAGTAACACACCAAGATCTAGGCAGTACAGAGACAGCCACTGTGAGTGAAGATAGGATATTTGGGAAAGCCCTCACTCAGGTGGTGACATTTTATTCTGGAGATTAAAATACATGAGTAAGAGTGATCTAGAATCAGGATGGAAATGGAGAGATGCCTTCAGAATAAGTACGTACAAGACCATTTAGATGAAGCAGAACATAGCAGAATTCCCAGAACCTTGAGTTATTGCTACCATCAGACTACAACAAAGGTTCTTTCCTTTGTCTAAAAGTTGATTGCTGAAGATAGCTGAACATAAAAGATATTTAATAGATCTCTAAACTTAAGGCATTCATGAATTAAATCACAAAATATTTGAAATGGACAGAAAAACCACTGTGTCCTTGTGCCAACATTGCCAACAACACCAGCACCTGCTGCTTGGGCCAGCATGAGGGTTCGGTGTTGCTGCTAAGTCACTGCTCACCAACTGATGTACTGTCACAAGTAGATTTTGCCGGGTTCCACAAACAAAATCTTAATGTTCCACCAGAATCTAATGAGAATTACAGACATTAAATAAAAGAATCATTAGGCAAGGAGCAGAATGGACAACAGGCAATTCACCAACTTTGTGAATGTTGTCAGGTGGTTTCTGGATATAGGACAGCTGTGCATCCAAGTATACAGAATATTTATGTCCTGTACATTATTTATTTGTTTCTGTGATCCAAAGGCACTATAATTAAGTGCTACCATAAAGTGTTTAGAGGAGAAAATGTCTTGCAATTCAATAGTGAATTAAAGGGAATAAATATATAAAGTGATAACTTTGTATCTATAATAGTGGTTCTCAAAGTAAGGTGCCTGCACCATTAGCATTAGCATCACCTGGGAAGTTGGTAGACCTGCAAGAGATCTTCTCCAGATCAATGGAATTGGAAAGTCTGGGTGTGGGGCCTAGCAGTCTGAGTTTAGACCAACTCTCAAGGGGATTCTGACAAATGCTCAAGTTTGAGAACCATTGAACCAGAGCACTGCTATTTAAGGGCCAGCATGATCAGCATCAACTAAGAGCTTGTTAAAAATGCAAATTCTTGGACCCAACCCTAACCCTAATAAATCAAAATCTTTGGGAGTGAAGCCAAGAAAATCGGTTTAACAAAATATCCAAGTGAGTCTATTCATGTCAAAATGGAAAGGGTTGATGGAATCATTGGTTCTCAGCTTGATTGCATATTTGAACCAGTTGAAAATCCCTTTTTAACTATTCCGGGCCCAGGTCACACAACAGGCCAATTAAATCAGACTCTTTGGAGGTGAGACTCAGCAATCAGTCTTTTTAAAAAGTAGCTAAGCCTAGCCAGAGGGTCTCAGTAGTTGAGCATCAACTTAATTTAGACTTCTCTTTCAGACCTCCAAAGATCTTTAATATCTGGCCCAACTAGAGCCTTCCCAAAGAGTTTATTAATACTCCTGACCTGGCCAACTGGCCATCGGTTGTTCCGCTGATTTTCTACACACTGAAAGTGCACATGATCATACTGTGAAACTTTCCTTCAAGAGGTCTTTCCCCTGAAATAATATCCCTAGTTGCTTCTTCATTTAGGGAGAACCTATACTTTCCTTAAGGCAGTGGCATTCAGCTTTGATTACACAATTGATTTTCTGGAGAGATTGGAAAAATACTGATGCCTGAATTTCACTTTTAGAAGTTGTAGTACTCTGTGATAAAGCCAAGGCAAGGGTTTTTTTTTTTTGTTTGTTTTGTTTTGTTTT
Organism: Pipistrellus kuhlii; assembly: GCF_014108245.1. NCBI lineage: Eukaryota > Metazoa > Chordata > Mammalia > Chiroptera > Vespertilionidae > Pipistrellus > Pipistrellus kuhlii. The sequence continues at coordinate 16,438,231 of NW_023425471.1, read as the reverse complement.
TTTTTTTTTTTGTTTTTTTAGAAAGTCCTCCAGTGTGACTTTTAATGGGCAGTGAGTATGAGAACCAGTTTTAAAGGCAAAGTCAAGTTCTACCTTCTACAAAATATGTTCATTCTTTCCAGCCTTCATAAATTGCTCCCACCACTGAATCCCTATTGTAAATACTTGGTGGCATCCAATTTAAAAAAACAATGTATACTTTTTTTTTAACTTTTATAATATTTTCATTGTATTCATTTGTAATTATAACCTAAATTCCTTATCTGCTGAGGACTTGTCACATTCTACCCCAGTGTAGCAACTAAAAGTTGTTTAATAATAAGGATTATTCATAATAACTATTAAATGTGACTTGATGTCTGGGATTATAATGCCAGAAAAGTGGACGAGGTCTCTAGGAAATCACCTAGGTTTCAACATCCATTTTATAATAGCTACTGTTTATTGAATACTTAAGATGTATCAGGTTCTGCCTGTCTGTAAATAATCACATCTGTCCTGAGAGGTAGAAGATGAAGATCTTCCTTGCTTAGAAGATGAGAAATACAATATTATGTTGTATAGAGGTTAAGAAGCTTGTCTAAGGTTGTGGTATGTGGCACCTAAAAGGGGCATGGCTCTGGGATTAAAACAAATCTACCATAGTTGTGCTGAAAGGTCCATATTTGCCTTATATCTCTGATTTGGATGAGAACCGGTTGGTCAGACTCCAGTGTTTGGATTCCTGCACATGTATAGTTATTTTGAAAATACTAAAATAAATAAAATCCATTATGTACCATACACCTAAAATATTAGTGAATTTATCTATATTTTTATGGGGAAATAATCTTTGTGGAGTATGATTGAAAGTAAGATGACAAATAGAACTACCAAAAAAAAAATGAGCTGTGTGAGGCCATAGTGAATAGCAGGAATAATGTAGCTTTTGTTTGGAATGGTTCACACACAAAGATGCAAAATAAACGTTTGCTCAATGAGCCATTCTGACTGGCCCTGTAGGCAGCTGTTTTATGAATAAAATTTTTAGACCAAACGGAGATGACTTCAAATGTCACTGTCATGTAGTCACAATAAAAATACCAGACAGGAATTAACAGTGACTTGATCTGTCATAGTCATCAACTATTTGTTTTTGAAACTGATGAATGTTCATGTAAATGTGAAACTGCTAGCAGCACTGACTAATTATGTAGATTAGTGTAATGGATTCACACACTAACATTCAGAAATTTATGTCACATGAAGAGTGCCTGTGAAAGAATGGTTATGTTCTATTCACTACATTTCTTGGACTAATAATCCAGTTAACTTTCCTGTATTGCCATCATGTACAAAACCAGACTGAGTAATTTAGTTGTTCATGTAACTCTATCATTCATTGGGCACTTCCTGTAGGAGCAAGTTACAGAGACTATAACTATGAATCAGATGGTCCTTGTATACCAAAGAACTCTTGTGGGGTATACAAATAAGCAAGCAATTGTTATAATACATAGGGATACTATTATAGTGATAATCATTGAATGACAGCTTAATATATGTATAAGGCACCCAAGTATAACTTGGAAGAATTGGACTGTTTTGTAGGAACTGGAATTAGCTTCAGGGTAATGTGTACTTCTGGGAGGGAAATATTTCAAGCCAAGATGGCGGTTATGCAATGACCCAGAAAGCCTGAACTGTTTGGATTTCAGGTATAGAGGTGACAAAATAAGCCCAGTATGGTTTTGTACATGATGGCACTACAGGAAAGTTAACTGGATTATTAGTCCAAGAAATATAGTGAATAGAACATAACCATTCTTTCAGAAGGCATTGTTCTAGTTGCTGCAAGTACAGCATGATAAAAAGGGAAAATCATCTTCACCCTCATGTCCTAAATATTATTATTGTTCCCATTTTACAGCTGAAAAATTGAGGCATATGAAGATAAAATAACATGGTTAAGATCACACCATTATTAAGTGTAGGAATCAAAATGCAGTGGGTCATTTCCACTGTAACACGACCTATACAGTTATGCTGTATTTTATTAGAGGTTCTCTATTTGTATGACAATGCATTTGAATAAGTAAAATAAGTTTCTGTGACCTTTCAAATACATTTAGATCATTTTTTGTGGAAGCTTATCTGGTGTGAACTTTAAAATATTATAATAAATATTATAATACCCTGAAGCTGTGTAGCTATTTATTCAGAGAACTTCTAGGAGCTTCTAAATGTACTAAACTAAGTTATTTGTGTGAATTATGTATTTCTAAGAGTAAGATAGATTTTTAAAATTGCATCAATTGTATCAACCCTTTCCAGCCCACAGATTCATGGGTTTTGTTTAATCTCAAAGCAAAATATTAGTTTCTTTCAATTTTTTTAAAGAAGAAAATTTCATTTAACTGTAGTCAACAAAAATAAGTGAATCATGAAGGAACTTTAAAAAAAACCATTTATAATCTATAAAGTTAAGCATATGTATAGATTCCAGGGATTTAAAAATGTAATTTGCTTCTTTCTCTATTTCTCATTGAAGAGAAAATTATAATGAAGTTGTATGCTACAAAAAAGGGCAACTATTATAATGGATCTACTTTTTAAAAGCCACATTTAAGAACTACATGTTTGCCAGATAACCCCAACAATAGCAGCCAAAATTTTGACTGACTTATTTTATTCTTACGCTCCAGACACCTTTGACCCCTTCTTAGATATTTATGCCTTTCCAGTCATGTACAGTCTTATTAATATTTCTTCCTTCCACTCATTATTTTCCACTTCTGCCATTTCTATTTATATCTAGGAATTTCTCATCTCATGCTTGATTATTGGGTTAGTTAGTCTCCCATTGTCCCCTTTCCAATTTCACCACACCACAAAGGAATCTAATGACCAAAATAAATTGATGAATAAAATAGAAGCAGAGGCATGGACACATGGATCAGACTGATGAATCTCAGAGGGAAGGGAGGAGATGGTGGGAAGAGATTAAACAAAGAACTTATATACATATATGCAATGCCTATGGACAAAGACAATAGGGTGGTGAAGGCCTATGGAGGCTGCAGGAACCGGATGGAGGGGAACAATGCTGGGGGAGGACAGCTGTAATACTCCCAATTATAAAAAACAAACAACAAACAAAAATAGGAATCCCTCCCTAGGTTGCACAGTTGTTTTGAGTGTCCTCAGGTGCACCAAAAGGTCCTAGTCAGGACACATAACCAGGTTGTGGGGTTCAAACCCTGGTCAGGGTACATATGGGAGACAACCAATCAAAGTTCATCTCTCACACTGATGTTTCTCTCTGTTTCTTTCACTTCTCTCTCTAAAAATAATTAAAAAGAACACATCCTCAGGTGAGAATTTAAAAGAAATAGCAATTAAGATTCTTCTTAAAATGCTTAGAAAACTATCTAGATTGTCATATATATGGGTATTTTTTAAATAATACTTAATGATATTACTTGTTACCATGTCAAATGGAGAAAGTAGTCACAAACTTTGACAATCATATTTGACATCAAACACCATTTCAACATAAATGCTCCATTACTTCTATAGATGTTAGATATAAAAAGTAAAAGATCCTAATATTCCTAATTTCTAATCTTTGTCTAGCTCTTTTATCAATCATCCCCATCTTTGTCACCAGCCAGTGAGCTGTCCCTGATGTCACCAGCCGGAGAGCAATCCTCAGTGGTTAGAGAATGTCGCCTTGATTGAGTGGTATCAATATTTCTTCCCATTTCTGGACAAGAGCTGTGCTAAACCCTGTCCTGTTGTTCAGTTCTCAATCCTCATTATCCTAATAACACATCCATCCCAAGAAAGAATTCATCAAGCCCAGAGGGAGAATGGATATAATTTTTGTATAGTACAGTATTTAAAATGAAACCGCTTTTGGCCTGTGTGGTCTCAGTGGGTGTGAGGAGAAATTTAGGATGCTAGCTCATCTCACACCGAGTTTAATAAAGGGTGTCCTATAAAAGGCTAATTTCTTGCTGCTAAATTGCTTTTTAAGTAATGTTTGCTGTTGCAAGAGACCTTTCATAACACTGACTCTGGGAGTCATGTTTGAAAGGCTAGATGTGCTTTGTGAGATAAGGTAGGATCCAGGTGGAATTCTCCTTACGGAATGACAATGTGTATAACTAATATTGTCCTTTGAGACTAGTTTGCATGCAGTCGCTGGTATGGCACTGTTCAGCAGCCTGCTACAGATAAGAATGAGTGATGATGCCCTAGATTTTAATGGAACTTTTAGAGTGCATGCAGCAGTGGGGTGCAGTCTTCAGCAAAGAAAAACGAGCTGACTTGCAGGCATGAGAGGTCATCAAGAAAGATAAAGAAATAGGACATCCACTCTAGGCTAGGCAAGCCTTTTTTAGAGGATATTATGGAAATGAGCAAGAACCAATTTAATTTTTATAATGCCACTCCATTTAACTTTAAATACAAGGTCAAGGTACTATGTTTTTCATAATGATTAAGGATTTGGAACACTCTTTCTATTGAACCCTACTGCATTTTGTTTGGCAGAAAAGGAATGTGACAAGCAATAAAACTAGGATCAGCAAACAACAGAAACATGTTCTGTAACTGTCTAGCACAGGTTTACAATGAAAAGAAAGAAATTATTCTGATGGACACGTTCATCCTAACCTTGGCAGAGAGATTTATTTTCCTAAGATCCTATTCTTTAAGGTTAGTTTGATTTCAGGATTGTAACATATCTCTTTCTTAGAAAATTCATGAATTAGGTCAATTGAGAGTCATATATCCATGGATCAAACAACAGAGTTTTTCTTATGACTGAAAGTTTGTTTTAACCCATCTGGTAAACTGTTCATCCATAATGTATAAAGAGATAAAAGTATTATAAGCCCATTGTAGTTTGCATTCTGATGGTTTTGTTACAATTCATACCATTAATTATCAGTATGTAATATCTCTGATATATATGATTAATATGGTTTAGTAATAAAAACAAAAATACTTTAAACATATGCATATTTAGGTAGTGTTTCTAGAGGGCAACTGTGGTATAATGCAAATGATTTGGGGTTTGAAGTCAAAATATCTTTATAAAGTAGGACTACCTATCTATGTCACAGGATTATTGTCAAAATTAAATGAAGCAATTAATAAGAAATTTATAAACTGAAAAATTTATGAAGTTATATGAGTTTAAAATACTATCATTATTTTTCTCTCTCTAGAATGTTGATGCTAATTTCGTTAGAGAATAGGTCAGTCTAGAAAATTAACCCTCAAACAGAATTTGGTTTTAAGAGACATATACTCATATCTTTATAGAAAAATACTTATTATACATATACAGTATGTAAAAATATGTTTTTTAAAAATATTTTGTATTTTTTATGATTTAGTGTGGGCAGAAGGATTTTTTCAACTGTGTTAAAGGACAAAAAATATCTGAGGAAATGAAGATAATGAGAAGGAACAGAGTTTATCTAATGATAGGAATATAAAACTTCAAAATGTGAACAAATGTGATGTCAACTTATGGTATTTTTTCTCACAAAAAAACCTATAATAATAAAAGGGTAGTATGCTAATTAGACCGGACATCTTCCATACACCTTTCCAGACAAAGCCACAGTGGCAGGGGCCAAGGCAGAGGTTGTTAGGGGCAATCAGGCCACCAGGGGCGAGCAGTTAAGGGTGACCAGGCAGGTAAGGGAGAGCAGTAAGGGAGGGGAGAGCAGTTAGGGGCGACCAGGCAGACGGGCAGGTGAGCAGTTAGGAGCTAGCGGTCCCGGATTGTGAGAGAGGAATGTTGACCTGCCAGTTTAAACCCAACCCCAGCAGGGATCCCCCAAGGGGTCCCAGATTGGAGAGGGTGCAGGTCAGGCTGAAGGACCCCACCTCATGCATGAATTTCATGTACTGGCACTCTAGTCCCATATAATAAAAGGCTAACATGCAAATCAACTGAATAGCCAAACAACTGGTTGATATGAAGTGCAATGACCACCAGGGAGAAGATACTCAATGCAGGAGCTGCCCGTTGGTGATCAGTGTGCCCACACAAGGGGAGTGCCACCCAGCAGGCTCATGGCTATTGAACTCAGCAGTGATGGCAGAAGCCTCTCCCACCTCTATGGCAGGCGGACATCCCTCAAGAGGTCCTGGATTGTGAGAAGGCTAAGGCTGGGCTGAGGGACATCCCTCCCCCAGTGCACAAATGTCATGCACCTGGCCTCTAGTAGTATATATGATTTAAAATTGTTTAGGTAAGCAAGATAGGTAATCCCAAATTCTATGTGTCTCCCAAGTCTAAGATTCACATTCATTTAGCAATTATCACCTACTTATTACAAGAAAAGCACTGGGATAAACAATCTTGACAAAAACTAAGAGTAGCCTTTAAAAATCACCCCTGGAATAGGCAAGGTAAAGTTTTATTTGACTAGCTCATATTTTTCAGCACTGTCCACTATAATATTAAAATAGTTTGCCAAAAATCCTTACTCTGTGGGTGTATCAGCCTGGGATGCTAAAATAGATTAAACACTATTTTACTTTGATTTTACTTAGTCATATAACAAATTTAGAGATTGCAGATACATTAAGTGTCATGTAGTTCAACAACTTCATCTAATAGACAAAGATGCTGAGCTCCATTTCTTAAATTTGGTTATCTAGTTGAAGATACCTAATAGCAGAAATAAATCAAGAACCTCTTGGGGTTATTTTTTGTTTATGCATGACTTTGGGAGTTAAAAACAGTGCCTGTTTGCTAAGTTAAATTGAAATTTTGCCTTTTTTTCTGGGGAAAAAAACAACTACAAAAATAGACTTTACTTCCAAACTGTGTGTCACAACTAGCTAAAGGAATAATTTTTGCCAGAGTCTTGAAGAGGAAAACAAAATATGTGTTCAGGGCATAAGATACATATGAAGAAAGCTAGACATGAACAAACCAGTTAGAGGAGAGAAAATTTTAATAGAGTAAGAATAATAATATTACTAATGGTAAAGCTCTCACTTATTAGTTACCTTCTATGGACATAATGCCTAGGTACTTTGTATCAGCTTTCTCATTTCATCCTCACTTAAAATCACATATAAGACAGATTACCTCTTCAATGAGAAGTCATTGAATGGAAAAGAAATATGTGCAAACTAAATTAGGTGTATTATGTCCACGATGTGGGCTATTGCTATCTACAGGACTAGGGCTCAGTCCTTTTTGGAAGACAAGCTTACCATCCCTCTTCTAAACAAACAAAACAAAACAAAAACAAAACAAAACAACAAAAAACACGACAATAACAAAGGCCCCAGACACACCTGTGCTGCTTGCTGCTTATAGACAGGATTGATAGATAAAAGGACATAAGCTCCCAGCATGGGTTTAATAAACCTATTAAAAAAATGAGATGGAGAAGTTTAAATAACTTTAGAATTTTCACTGCTAGATATAAAGCTGATATGTTCCCTTCTATATCCTTGGTGAAGGAAAATCAGTGTGTCTTCCAGCCAGGGAAGGGAGATAACCCTGGAGGGCTCCATTCTTTTGGGTACAGATTTAAGACCCTCAATGCTCTTTTAGTAGTTTTCTCAATATTCATCAAGAGAAGTAGATGGTATTGTTTTTGCAAACCCTTCTAAGGATAAATTATTCTGATGAGAATATGCATATCTTTTAGTGCATGAATCATTCCCTTTGCACTCTTTGTGATAAGTCTCACCATAGAGAACAAACACAGTAATGACTTCAAATTAAAAAACACGAGAGACATCAGTGACCAGCATGTATTGAAATGAAAGTACAATGTCAACAAATGTGTCTTGTACTTTGCTCTGAAGATTAATAGGCAGGGTCAGGCTTCAAGTATTATGGTGAGAAAAAAAGTTCTTCAAATGGAAATCTCCAGTCAAGGTCTTACTGCACCCAGAAAGGAATAGCTTGCAGAAATCTCATCTTTCTTATACATGCCACACTACTTGTCATATTCTGTCACAAGGTTTAGTTTCTAGGGGATGAAATCAAGAAACCTTGATCTCAATTCCTAATTAAGCCTCAGGATTTCTCAGAATGGTAGGTGCCTGACAGTCTTCACTTTTGTGTAGTGTGCAAATGGGAGTTGATCACACAAGATATTTTTCAAGCCACTGTTTTAGATCTGTACACTGTCAATGAAACCACATCAGACCAGTATAGCCATGTATTGTATTTATATTTAAGAACTCAAAGAGTAGATTAAATGAACAGAATTATTTTTTCTCTGATGATTTAAAAAACATCATCTAAAACAAGTTTATTGAAGTTGTCACTGTTCTTTGTAAACTTTTGTTGTGCCAGGAGGAACAGATGGAAAAATTAAAGAAAGATAGATATATATATATATATTTAGAGAGCCAAAACCGGTTTGGTTCAGTAGATAGAGTGTCGGCCTGCAGATTGAAAGGCCCCAGGTTTGATTTCAGTCAAGGGCATGTACCTTGGTTGCAGGCACATCCCCGGTGGGGGTTGTGCAGGAGGCAGCTTGTTGATGTTTCTCTCCCATTGATGTTTCTAACTCTCTATCCCTCTCCCTTCCTCTCTGTAAAAAATCAATAAGATAGCCAAAACTGATTTGGCTCAGTGGATAGAGCGTTGGCCTGCAGACAGAAAGGTCCCGGGTTCCATTCCAGTCAAGGGCATGTACCTTGGTTGCGGGCACATCCCCAGTTGGGGTTGTGCAAGAGGCAGCTGATTGATGATTCTCTCTCATCAATGTTTCTAACTCTCTGTCCCTCTCTCTTTCTCTCTTTAAAAAAAATCAATAAAATATATATTTTTAAAAATCAATAACATATATTTTTAAAATATGTTTAGAGAGTCAGTGGGGTGGGAGTGAGAATGGGGGGCCTGACCGGTGAGATCTTCTAATATATTTCCTGTGCAATATGTCCTAAGACAGTTTTAGAAATCTGTACATTTAGTTGTTTGACATCCTGACACACACCTGATGCTTCCTACTCTGATTTTTAAATATATCTGCTATTATTTTTTCCAGCAGTATTGTCTGGTTTGTTCATTCCAAAATGCAAAGATCAAATTTTAAAATGTCCATAAAAGCACCATTCCCCCTTTCCAGTTCCATTTACTTTATTTGAGGTACAATTTATATGCAATAAAAGTCACTCTTTTGGGGTGTACAGTTTGATGAGTTTTGACAAACATATGTAGTCACATAATGACCACCATAATCAAGATAGAAATATTTTTTGTTTTAAACAGTTTCCTCATACCTACATTACAGTCAGTACCCTCCTCACCCAGCCCCTGGCAAACACTGATATGTAAAATCACTTTTAATCAGAAAATCATTAAGTATGAGTAGTAATAATGAGATATATTCCTTGGCTCTGTTTTCTGAGCACCTACATGCGCCAGTCTGTATCTAATGCATCATACCTTACCTCCTCTCCTAAAGGGGTTCACTAGTGGAAGAGATAGGCAAATGAGCAGTGTTATATCAGCTCAATTAATAGAACATTTTGCAGTTTTAGAAATGCTCTATAATTTGGCTATTGAACACTTGAAAAATGCCTATTGGGAATGAGGAACTGGATTTTTAACATTATTCAATTTTAATTAATTTAAATGTATATAGGCATATGTGGCTAGAGAGGCTAAGCTATTGAAAAGTATAATTCCTATAAAGTGTGATCATTGGGTGTGATAAAAAGCAAGAATTTAACCAAGGGCTGAACTTGAACATCATCAGTTATTGGTGTTATCTTATAAAAAATAACCTTATAATAGAAAATAAAAAACAAAAACAACAATTCCTTTGAATAGTAAAAGACCTGAGAAAGTTTTCTTCTTAAGGCAACACAAATTGACTTTTAAATTCAAAATATGTAAGGATTGGCCTTTAAAGGTAATTCATGAAAATTTCTCATGCTTATTCTATACATAAATCTTTGTTGTTTTGTGTTGTGTTGTTTTCATTATTATCTGAGGATAAGTTTATTTTACAGTGAGGGGGAAGAGAGGGAAGGAGAGAGGGGAGAGAGAGAGAGAGAGAGAGAGAGAGAGAGAGAGAGAGAGAGAGAGAGAGAGAGGGAGAGAGAGAGACCTATAAGTTGCCTCCTTCCCATTTCCTGACTGGAGATCAAATCCACAACTTAGGTATGTGTCCTGACCAGGAATCAAACCCACAATCTTTTGGTGTACAGGACAACATTCCAACCAACTGAGCCACGTGGGGCCAAAGCCATAAATGTTTGGTTTAAGGGGCAAGTTATAGATCACAGTTTTTATGTGGTTAAACCTATTTTGTATTCTGATAATGGCATTCAGTAGAATTTAAGTTATCAAAATAATTTTTATCTTCACAGTATGGAAGGCAATTTACAGTGTTTTCAGTGTTCACTTTCTAGCTCTCATATTCTACCAATCATGTGTTCAAAAGTCATTTTTATGTTTGTGTTTAATTACATTGGTTTTTCATGATATACAATTAAAAATCACATCCTTTCCCAGTCATCATGGCTCAGTGGTTGAGCATTTACCTATGAACCAGGAGGTCATGGTTAAATTCCCTGTCAGAGCACATGTCTGGGTTTCAGGCTTGATCCCCAGTGTGAGGCATACAGTAGGCAGCCAATCAATGATTCTCATTGATACATCTTTCCATCTCTCTTTCTCTCCCTTTCTGAAATCAATAAAAATATATTTAAAAAAATAAAATTACATTATTGTTATCTGTTCAGAGATTTTAGCCATCTGGTAAATTACAGAGTCACATAATTTGGATAAGTCTCCAATCCATATAGTTTCTTCAAAATTATAACTTTTTTATGAGGAAAAAACTAAATTTCCAATTCTGGACATTGCATAACTATTATCCATATAAACATGGTGAGAATTTGCAAATTATAACACATTCTAGGGAGGACCAATTGAAAAGGAATTTCAGTTGAAATTCCACTTCAGACACTGTTGCCATTGAAACTATCATGGTAATTTTATGCCATATGATGCCTAAGCTATATTTCCGAGCCACTTTTAATCCATTAGGAATTCACTCAACTGCTGGCCATTCACTATCGCAGTATGTAATAAGGAATACTCTCTGGAGTTCAAAAGGAAGCTTCTTAATTGATTAACTATAGACTTTGCCCTTGCAATTTTCTACTTTTTCTGGACACAGAAAAAAAAAAAAAAGAGATTGTTTTAAAATTGTCCAAATAGTTACTAGACTTACTCTAGAAAAGTAGAGCAAACAGTAAGGTAATCCTATATAACAAAGAGGTAATATGCAAATAAACCCTTATGTCTTCACTGCTGCCTATGACCAGGTTGGCAGGGGAGTTAGTGAGGGATGACCAAACAACAACAAATAGTCTGCGTAGGGCAACCAGGCTGGCAGGGGGGTTAGTGAGGGACTACCAAATGACTGAACAACAAGGCTGCGTGGAGTGACCAGACCAGCAGGGTGGCCATGAGGGGTGACCAGGATAGCATGGGGGAGCAGTTGAGTTGACCAGGCCAGCAGGGCAGGCATTTGGGGGCAATTAGGCATTTGGGGGCAGGGGGGCAGTGAAGGGCAACCAGGCTATCAGGGGGGCAGTAAAGGGTGACCAGGCTGGCGGGGGGAGGGGGCAGTTAGGAGTGACCTAGACATCAGCAGGGGGCAGTTAGGGGTGACCAGGCCAGAAGGAGGGGCAGTTAGGGGCAATCAGACCAGCACGTGGAGGCAGTGAAGGATGATCAGGCTTGCAGGGGTGGGCACTAGTCAGGGTTACCAGGCAGGAAGGCAGATGAGCAATTAGGAGCCAGCAGTCCAGGATTGTGAGAGGGATGTCCAGCAGTCATACATCTCCCAAGTGAACCCAGATTGGAGCAGGTGCAGGCTGGACTGAGGGGACCACCCCCTGCAATGCATGAATTTTGTGCACCATGCCTCCAGTAGTTTTTATATGTTAGAAATGACTGATCAAAAATAATTTGGACACTTTCCCTTTTATAGTTTATTCTATTTTAAAGCAAATAGTCATTCAATTATTAAGATAAGCCATACTCAAAAGGGTAAATCCACATTCAAATGTCTTATTTTATGAAATGCTTTATATTTAAATTACATGAAAACTTTAGATGATATTGCAGATACTTTTAATTAGGATAAATTTATCCTGCAAACATCTACCGTATAATGTTCAGCTGTATGTTTAATATAGGTAAAAAATACATTTAATAGGTTGTACATTTATTTGATGGCATAAATTCCAAGAGATTCAATGCTAAAAATAATGAATAATTTACTTTAAATAGAGAAGTATGCAGTCAGCAATGAGCTCTAGGGATTGTCTAAAAAGATAAACAGTAAACCGTTTACCCTTGGTTTATTGATGCCTTTGCTTGCACTTCTCTGAATAGACTTGATTATTTTTTATTTATATTGATAATCATCTGAGTCAAGTGTCTGCTTCCAGGCACAAAATATTTGCCAGTAATTCCCCCATGAGGAAAGTGGGGAGATAAATTGAGCATGTCTCACATGTACACATAATGTCAAAAGATACAAAAAATGTCTTTGAGGGAAAACTGTTGTCCTCATACTATCTTCTGTCAGCATGGTGTGACTATGTGGAAAAACGAATAGTGCTATTTACTAAATACTTTGTCTTTAAAATAATAGGATATTTCACAATTCATATATTGCAGAATTTGCAAGTACTCTTTTGTGCCTTTGAGTTTGACAGTGAAATTTTTATAAAGGCAGAACTTTTTATCTATTTTAATAAAATTATAAGCCTTCTGTGAATTCTTTTATTAATTTTATCCTGGAGGAAATCTGACCAGGTAAAGGGAATCAGGTCAGGATAAGGCATGATCCCAGTGGGAAAGCTCAGCTACTGACTGTGATTTAAAATAGGAAAAAGATACTGAGTTGGTTTTATTAATCAGCCTGTTTTTAATTACTATTCAATATCATTTTTATGTATTTATATTTATCAAAATGTTTACAGGTATACATTTAGTTAATGTTTTTATTGTGATATTAAAATTAACTTCATCTATCACTCTGGGATAAAAGTACACATATTTTGTTACAGTCAAGACTATGTAAATATACATATTGACAGTATTTACTACTTATTTTATGAATGAAAAGCAATATAAATATTTTTCTACTGCGGACGTCTCATATTTTAGTCAGATGTGGTCTGTATATAATACTAAGACATTTGGAATTTTTAAGTAACATATATTGTTTTTATTATATATATACACACACACACACACACACACACACACACACATATATATATGGGAAAATAACAATTAATTTAACAAATTTCTTCCTCTTCATTTTGATCTATTAAAATGTAATTATCACAGACGACCTGTACCAAACTATATACACCCTGTATTTATGCATCGTGGTGCTGAATTTATTCTTATCCTCTAACTGAATGGAATAGGAGTTCACTTCAGAGCCATCTTGGCTTCACTGTCCACAGCCTTCTCATGAATATAGTGTGAAGATTAATTAAATGAATTCCACAAAGTGCTTTAAGCTCTTTGGAGAAAGATACTCTCTGAATAATTATTCTTAACTCCCATATGCTCTTATGATATAAACTATTCTGCCAGGAAATCCTATTTAGGGATTATCACTTAAAATGATTTTTTGTTGTTGTTAAAAGCAGGAAGAATATACATCCACTGACATACTAAAATATGCTTTAGGCAACTGCTGTTAAATATTTAGAAATCTTGAACTGTAGAACTATCCGTGCCTGGCGATACAGAAAATTTGGAATATTAATCACTACATTAAGTTGTGATTTTTTTTAAACAAGCCATGTGATCTTTAAAAATAGGTGCACATATCTTTATTTTAGAAATATATATAACTTTAGGCAAAAAAGTACAAAGATAATTATTTTATGGCTCTGAAATTAAAGTATGCTTAAATCACTCAATTGACAACAATGAGTCTTCAAAGAGGTGATTCTCAGTCTTAGCTACATGTTGGGACAATCACCTAGGAAACTCTAAAAAAATTAGGTGTGCCTAGGACTCACTTGCAGATTTCTGATTTAAGTTTCTTAGAGTGAGGCTAGTGTGCAACCTAGGTTGTCCTAAAGTAAATTTAATAGCACAAAGGACCTAAAATCACCTTATGTGATACCTGCTTTTATAGATGAAGACCATAAGACCCAAGACAGCAAACAGGCCAGCCCAAGATCGAATATATACAAATGATGCAAGGTCTGGAATACAGGTGGCTTGTTGAGTCTAGCCAATTCAGCTATCAGAATTACCTTTAGGGTTCACCCAGTTTAGGTAACTCTTCACATCAGTACTTGACTCAGATTCTTCTTATTGGATCATTATGAGGGGGAAAAAGATTAATTGAAAAGAACTAAACACACCAGTGAAATGGAAGATAAATATTAGTTTACAAATTGTAAATGGTGAATATACATGGAAGTGTAAATATCCTTCCCTTTTCCCTTGGTAGAGATGACTCATTTGTATTGATGTATTTGGGGTCCGTTGTTTCTTACTGTTGACCCTGGTTTTGAGAGCACATCATTTATTGTGCTGACTTATTGTCTACTTCTGCATTCATTTATTCACTCACTCACTAATTTATTCAACACGTTTTTTATTGTTTGGAGTCTGCTACATGCCTGGAACTATATTTGATGCTAAAGGTACTGCAGTGAAAAAAAATAGTCCTGAATTTTAAGGAATTATGTCTTCTATTTACTGTATTTTTTCATAGCTTATATAAAATTGAAGGCCCACTTATTTTATGTTAGCAATTGCTCAAAATTAAGAGCATAAAATATGGATTTTGGTTCAACTAGAGAAGGTTCTGCAACAATCTTTTTTAACCTCACTCAAATCTATGTGTGTTTTTTTAATTTATCTTCATTGTTGAAAGTATTACAGATGTATACCTTTTTTTACCCTCATTGACCCACTCCACCTCACTCCAGCACCCTCTTCAGGGTCTTCCCCAAACTATGGTCTGTCAATGGACATAATGCATAAAAGCTTATTGGTTAATCTCTTCACATCCTCCCTTCCTCCTGAAATACCTCAGTCTGTTGCATGCTTCAATATCTCTGGAATTTTTGTTTCTCAGTTTATTTTGTTCATTAGATTCCACATATAAGTGAGATTGTGTGATACTTGATTTTATCTAACTGGCTTATTTCACTTAGCATAGTACTCCCACGTTCCTTCATGCTATCTCAAAGGGTAAGATATCCTTCTTTTTAAAAATATATTTTATTAATTTTTTTTTACAGAGAGGAGGGATAGAGAGTTAGAAACATTGATGAGAGAGAAACATTGATCAGCTGCCTCCTGCATACCCCCTACTGGGGATGTGCCCACAACCAAGGTACATACCCTTTACCAGAATTGAACCTGGGGCCTTTCAGTCCACAGGCCAACACTCTATTCACTGAGCCAAACTGGTTAGGGCAGGATATCTTTTTTTTTATATATTTGTTCTTGAGAAAGTGGGGGGGAGGGAGAGAAATACACATTGATGTGAGAGAGCAGCCCTGACCAGGAATCAAACCCACAACCTGGATATGTGCCCTGACCAAGAATAGAACCTGAGATCTTTCTGTGCTTGGGATGACAGTCTAACCACTTAACAACACTTGCCATGACACACAACTATATTTTCATTGACTTTGTTCTTTCTGTTTCTAATTCCAATTATATAAGTCTACACAATGTAGGGCTTAGAATGTGTTCAATATTCCAAGTTACTTGCTTTTTGAATGTTGTCCTCTGGAGTTTGGAATGATGACCACTAAGTTTGAAGACTAAATTTTTTCTAGCAGATTCTCCTAAATTTTCTAGTTATATTTCCTGTAGATTTTTTTCTGATAGTTATTTGATTTACCCTGTGGGTGGTAGAATGTCAATGAGCCTTGCTTAACCAACTCAAAACATTGGTATTTCAAATACTCACATTCATTATATATTAATATCATTAGCACTTGCATTCTTGACAAAATTCTAATTCGAATTTTCCTTTTTCCAATTCTTTTTGTGCCCATGTCATGTTCCTTGGCAGGCATAAAACCATGGTCAATTCAGTTTCATTAAGGAGCTCAGCAGGAATATTTATAAACTTTTTACATAATTTGAAGAATTTTTTGTTCTTTATGTTTCTCTGTTTCTCAGCAAAGACATTTTAGGAAAAAGAAGAAATGGTAATGAAATGTCGTGTGCATTACCGTGGGTATCATTAGTGGCATGGAAAAAATAGAAAGTAGTGGCAAAGATGCATTTAACAAGTAAATGAGGTCTTTAGTTTCACCATGGATACCGCCCCCTTCTATGAAAGGTAGTTAAGATACCTAAGTCCAAAGTTGTATTATATCAGTTTGGCTTTAACCTTTAGCTAATGTGAAAATATGGTACTGTGTTGTGCAATGCACAAAAAAGAAAAATCATTTTTCTTAATTATCATCAATTAACATTTACTGAGTGACTACCCATGAGAGAACCTTATATTGCTCTGGAACAGAGATAGTTATTTGAGCTATTATTCCTCCTTTGCTCCTCCTTCTCCCTTCTATTCAACAAAGAAAAATATATACAACAATTTTTGGTTGGCCAGTGCTGAAATCTCATGTAAAATCCCCAACAATGTGCTAGAAATCATTCACAGAATGCACAACTTTTCAATTTTAGTTTGCATTTTATTTTTCTTACTAGGAAAAAAATCTAAATGGTAGAATTTGAAAAAATGACAAACCCCATCAAGTATAAAATCAGCCATAATCTTACAGACTTACTGACATTTGGATATATTTTATTTTGTGTTTCTAATGCACTCATTATGCTAAGGCATCTTTTCAACTGGTAGAGTATCCACTGGCAATTTTCCAGGGTTCCTTCTCATTTTTCACCCTGTGGACTTCATTTCCTACCTCTTGCCCCTCTGCCTTAAATGAGTAAACAAATAAATGAATATAAATTCAGTAACTTACATATGCAACTTAGAACTTCAGGAATGCCACTTTCTCCAGAGAGTCACAAGTGAGTTGAGAAGCACTATAAGGAATGATAGGGATATCGTGATATTGTCCACATTGTTCACAATGCATCATAACTACCAAAAACTATCTAGAAATTGTAGGAATATATATGACCCCTTTGAATTCTTTAATTTCTCATAAGTTCACTTTGAGAACTGGGTGCAAGTAAATTTCCTGACTTGGTATAAAACTGGTAGAGTAGTTCCATTGAAGTTTTGTGGGCTCAAAACTATAATGAAGAGATAAACAGGAAATAATTCATTTCCCTTTACATGTGTACTTAATTTAGGACAATGAGGTCCAATATAAAGCAAGTGCCTGCTCCTGTGTATCTAGAAATAAAACAGTTTCTGAGGGCTAGTGATGCTCCGAGGTTGTGCAAATGACTAATGTACAATCTCCTTTTTCTCGAGTTAGTCTGTGTTCATGGGAATCCCATCTCTGGGGGAGCAGTACCATTCCTTGTCAGAAGCTGAGCCCACAGAAGATTAATGAGAAAAGAAGGCCTTTTGCAGATGATACATGGTGTTATTAGTTTTGGATCCATAAAAAGCTTTTTCTCACCTGTCCTACTAGCTTAAGTGTGCTTTATTGATATTGGAGGATTTTAATGAGGAAGTAAGATATTTAGGGGGAAAGGAATATTATTTTTGGAAACTTTACCTAACCTTCGTATCTGTAGCTCATCTGGAGTCACTTACTTGTGTTGTCAACTGAGTTTTGTTCGTATACACAACCACAAATTTCCTGCTTCTTACCCGTCACTCTTGTTTTAGTGTGGTTATAAAAACTGAGATGCTTAATTGTCTTTCATTCCAGTTTCAGTGCTGCAAGATCTCCCAGGCGATGTCACGGGCAACTAAAGGATAAAATCTGAGATTTAAAGGTGCCAGGTTTCCCACACTCCTATCAGTTGTTGCTTTGGCTGTATAACATTCCTCAGCTTTCTTCTGTAGTTTATGGAGTCTCAGGGTGGGAATAGTAGGTTTTTTAGCTAAAATTATTATGCTATTGAGTTGGGTCTCTAGTGCATCCTGAAGAGCTTGCATTATTTACAGAGGCAGGACTATCATTTTAAATCTTGTTGCTTTGATGCCCCTTATCATTCTTGACAAACTCTTCCAGCCTCTGGTCTGTTTTCCTCACCTTATTTCCATTTATTTTCCCCCGAACAACCAGCTGAACAAAGATTTACATAGGTTTTGTTTAAACAAACCCTGTACAGTTCCCTCTTCAACCAATATCGCAAACACTTCTGAAACACAGTTATATTTTTCTATTTTAGTTCCAGATTCTGTTTGTTTGCTATATGTTTTTGTGTGCTCACATTCTCATCTTAA
Organism: Pipistrellus kuhlii; assembly: GCF_014108245.1. Lineage (NCBI taxonomy): Eukaryota > Metazoa > Chordata > Mammalia > Chiroptera > Vespertilionidae > Pipistrellus > Pipistrellus kuhlii. Next base: position 16,419,845 of record NW_023425471.1, on the reverse strand, counting down.
GTCTTTCATAGACTGGTATGAAAAAATAGAAACCGTGGCTACTAAAAAAGGTAATTAATAATGAGATTTTTAGCTTCTGTTTCTGCTTGTAAATTCTTTATTACAAATATACAGTCTCAAAAGACCACACAGAATTCAGCCTCACTTATCTCTGTGTTGCAGACGATGATTTCTAGCCTTACCCAATCCCAAGGCAGCTTGCTTGCCATCAGGAGTTGATTTTGTTTCCACATGACATTAGTGTTTTGAAAAGATTGGAATTTGACATGCAAAAATGTTCTTATTTAAAAAGTAGTGGAGGTTTAGAGCCTCTCTGCTATTAAACTTGTGGCACCAAAAACAGCGAGAGTTTGGCTACCAGTGACCCAAGCACCTATTAGGATTCCCCCCATGATAAGGGACTAAAATTATTAACATACTGATAAGATTTTCCTAAATTGCTTTATTTATTTCAAAATTATTCTTTCAACTCAATTACAATCTTTTACTTTTCTCAGAATCTTCTTCCTACCTCCAAAACACATTTAATTACCTATATTCCCTAACCTGTACTGTATTAAAATTTTTATGGAACTTTTATAGGGTAATTTATTGGAAGAATGGCTTTCACTGTCATTACATTCAATGAACGCCATATTTTAACAAAGGGATTGCTAAATTATATTGAAATACTTTAATCCACCATACTCCTGCTTAAATGTAAATGCAAATCTGTTCTTCATATCTGTGATTGAATTGAACTTGAGAAGTATTGCCATATTGATTCCTTCTGCAAATAAAATATAATTAGATTACCCCAAGCTTTCCACATTATCCTCAGGGTTTGACTGGTTTTGTATTATAGACTTTTGATGAACATGAGGACAATGTCATGTCATAAAGACCAGTAAGGTTTATTTTTAGATTGGTAAAAAATTAAATAATTTCTATAGTACAATTTCTATCGATACCCATCTTCTTTCACACTCAGCCTAATAAAAGCATGCTATTTAAGAAGAGGAGGGGGGAAAGCATGATTATATTCTATAATTGTTATAATAATAATTATATATAATATAAATTTATATTATAGCTGTACAACTAAGGCTATGTACTTGAATATGAATCTTTTTCTAGCTCTCTTATTAGATTACTTTAGTCAATCAAGTATCTGATTAAATAAATCATAAATATCTGAATCTTAAATACAAAATGAAGTGTAAGAAAACCTCTGGTGCTTATAACAGGACAGTTTTGTAAAGGCAGGAATATATTCCTTCTGTTTGTTTCCTAAAATTTGATTAAGTAATACTTTAAAAATGATTATTTCTATCAAAATGTCAATTTGTGTTTTCTTCTGTGAGTAAAGCTCACTACTAAGCACTATGAATAAATAAAATTATATTAGACCTCTTTCTTGCTCTCAAGAAAATGCTGTCTAAAAAAAGGATATGAAATATGGCATATTGGTAATCATTTATACAACATCGTATATCAGAAATTCTGAGACTAGGAAGATTTTTTTAATCAAATGTAGTATGTAATACTTAAGTATTCCTTGGAATTTAGGAATTGGAAAAATGGCTTTTACTACAGGTTAAGGGTAAAAGTCAAGCACAGAGTTGGAAAAATAATGGTATACCGTCTACTTATCTGATCCTACCTATAAAATAAAATAACAGTACATAAATGACACATATGCAAAGATACTTGTGGCATCATTGTATGTAATGGGGCAAGGGAAGAAACTTGAAGAATAACTTTCAGTATGAAAATCATTGAATAAATTTTAGGATATATAAGGATAAACACTTATGCAGCTATTAAAATGTATGAATTTGAGATACATATGTTGACGAGGAAGCATTAACACAACATAACATTGATTATAAAAATCACATGAATAAAAGTGTATACAATTGATTATCAGTTGTGTTTTTAGTATTATATAGATGTGTGTTATATGATTATATAAATTGGAGAATAACATTGAGTGCAAAACAAATGGATATATGTAATTAGGTTGTTTGAATGAGAAAAGTCTGTGGGTAGAATAAGAAAAGCATGAGACAGGTTAATCATAAAAGAAAAACTGCACATGATGGTGTTTATGTAGGTATCTTTAATTATATATGTTAAAACCTTATAAAATGAAAATATAATGAATATTTAGAGGGAATTTAGGATGATAATTTCAAAAAGTAGCACCATTTCTAAGAATTTTCATGGTCCTTTTGGCATTTGCAGATAATTTTTAATGACCTGACAAAGGAGATGCCCTAGTTTCATAATATCTCTTAAAAACTTGATATTTCTGTTGTTCATAGAAAATGTGTTTTTTTTTTCACCACTGGCTTCTAAAAAGCATTAATTACATAAAACCATTTATTTCTACATAAACATAAAATTTTCACTATTCTTTCTCTATTTGGTTTTGATTCCTCCTAATAGAATTTAACCTTCTTCAGCTCTGATTCTCTCACTTTATTAGCTCCCAGTACCATGACTGCCATACACACTTCAGTTCTCATTCTCCATCTCCTTGTAGTATTCTTTGTTTATTTATATTTTCCTAGAGGCCGGGTGCCTGAAATTTATGCACTGGGGGGACAGGGGGGAGGTGCCCCTCAGCCCAGGCCGCACCTTCTCCAACCTGGGATATCCCTCTTTTTTTTTTTTTTTAATATATTTTATTGATTTTGTACAGAGAGGAAGGGAGAGAGATAGAAAGCCAGAAACATCGATGAGAGAGAGTCATCGATCAGCTGCCTCTTGCACACCCCCTACTGGGGATATGCCCGCAACCAAGGCACATGCCCTTGACCGGAATCGAACCCGGGTCCCTTCAGTCCCCAAGCCGACGCTCTATCCATTGAGCCAAACCGGTCTCGGCTGGGATATCCCTCTTACAATCCAGGACTGCTGGCTCCCAACTGCTCACCCACCTGCCTTCCTGATTGCCCCTAACTGCTTCTGCTTGCCAGCCTGATCACCCTCTAACCACTCCCCAGCCAGCCTAATTGATGCCTAACTGCCCTCCCCTGCAGGCCTGGTGACCCCTAACTGCCCTCCCCTGCAGGCCTGCTCACCCCTAACTGCCCTCCCCTGCAGGCTTGGTCCCCCCCAACTCCTCTCTCCTGCATGTCTGGGTCCTCACAACTGCCCTTCCCTGCAGGCCCAGTCACCCCCAACTTCCCTCTTCTGCCAGCCTGGTCACCCCTAACTGCCCTTCCCTGCAGGCTTGATCACCCTCAACTCTCTTTCCTTGTAGGTCTGGTCCCTCCCAACTACCCTCCCCTGTTGGCCATCTTGTGGAGACCATCATGTGTCCACATGGGGGCAGGATCTTTTACCACATGGGGGCAGCCCTCTTGTGTGTTGGAGTGATGGTCAATATGCATATTACTCTTTTATTAGATTGAATAGAGGCCTGGTACATGGGTGGGGGCCAGCTGGTTTTCCCTGAAGAGTGTCTGGGATCAAGGTGGGGATTCCCTTGGGGCATGGAGTGGCCTAGGCGAGGGGCCTGTGGTGGTTTTCAGGCTGACTATGCCCCCAGCGACTCATGTGGAGACCCTGGTATCTGGGGTTTATTTATCTTCTACAATTGAAACTTTGTAGCCTGGAGTGGAGCCAAGTCTCCTGCTTGCTTCATGGGACAGCCATTTCTGTTGGAATTTATTTATCTTCTATAATTGAAACTTTTTAGCCTCAAGTGGAGACCTGGGCTGGCCAGGGTTGCAGAAACTTGGCTTCCTTCATTGCTGGGGAAACCCAAGCCTCCCTCCTGCTCTCTGTGGCTGCAGTCATCTTGGTTGGGACTAATTTGCATATTCACTCTGATTGGCTGGTGGGCATGGCTTGTGGATGTAGCAGAGTGATGGTTAATTTGCTTATTGCTCTTTTATTAGGTATGATATCATCTTCGGATTTATACATCTATTGTCTTAGTTGTTTACTATATGTTTCCTTTATTAATGTAAGTCCCGTGAAAGTTTACCACAATATCTTTAGCACCTAGGACAGTACCCAGTACATTGAGACATTTATTAAATAGTTAATGAATGTTAATGTAATTGCCAAATCCATTGGCTTTTCTGACATTTGGTGCTGTTCAATAATACCCCTACTTACACACTTTTTTTTTTTTTTTTACTTGAAAGCCCTTTAGCTTCTATCATATTCATAGTTTGTATTTCTACCATACCCTAAAATCTCACCCAACTGTCTACCTTCTCGTTTTAAATATGTAGTCCATCAGATTTAGGCTTTTTTGTTTTGTTTTGTTTTGTTTTTCTTTCTTTCATTAACTTCAACTTTGGATTTATTTTAATCTCTTCAGTTTAATTCTATTCCAAACTGTATCTCCAGTCCTATCATTCCTGCATTGGTAAACTCCTGCAGGCCTCCCACTTGGATAGCTCTCTAGTCCCACAATCCCTATATGCCTTAAATAAAATCACCGCTACCCTGTTTTCCCGAAAATAAGACAGTGTCTTATATTATTTTTTTCTCCCAAAGTTGCACTAGATCCTATTTTCAGGGGATGTCTTATCTTTCCATGCACTAGGTCTTATTTTCGGAGGATGTCTTATTTTCGGTGATACACGGTACTTTCCCTTCTGAGGTTACCCCTCAATCAACTTTCCTATTTGTTTGTTTTTTCCATTCCCTCTAGGTTCAATGTCCTCTTTCTTCCTTCTCTGCAAGCCATATTTATACTTTTCAGTATCTCATTTTCCTCCACAAGTTCTTTTTTAGATATGCATCATAGTAAATTATATTATAACTGCCTCTGATCTGGTTTCTCTACCTTTATATTCTCCTTTCCAGTCCATTGTATGACTGATCAGCTATAAAAATAACTTTTTTTTTCATTTCATTTATCTGTTCAAACCTTCAGTAGATTCCCCTCATTTACACTACAGAATAAAGTAAATAATTCTATTCCTGTTATTCAGGGCCCATGTGAATAAACTCATAGAATTATGCTCTCATAAATATAACTGTGTTTTCCCACCTCCTAATTCTTATACTTGCCATCAAGCATGTCCCATCAGCTCTCAATATTTTTGGTTATCAGGAAAACTCACAAATTACTCCTTGTAGACGTTTTATTTGCCATTCATCCTTGAAAAGATCCCTTTCTTGCCTCTGAACTACAATGACTATTGTCTATACAATCCATTTAGAAATTATCAGGTGCTGCCAAATGACATCTTCTATTGCCTTGAGCCTTTAATTAAAACTTTAACTTTTTAATATACTTATCTATTGTTTCTTAGCATAATGTTATGCTTATAGAGAGCAATAAACTAGTCTTATATTTATTTTACTTCAGATTTGTTAGATTGCCTTGTAGAAGTAGGATTTCAACAACAACGAAAAACTTGCTGACCTGAGTTATTGGTGTATTTATCTATTTAATTTGAGTAAATATTGGTGCTATTCATACTGTATCACAAGGATTTGAGTAATTGAGCCATTCATTTTTTAGATATACTACTTAATTTTCTATACAGTTTTCTCATAATCAAAACTTAATTTTGTATTTGTAGTGTATTATATCTTGTGAAATGCCAAAAGTTTAAAGAAAGGAAAATAAATCTATCACATTTAAAAGGGAGATCTTCAGACTAGTACGATCCCTCAACACGTGTGCTTACTATGATAATGTTCAATGACAAGCAGAAAAATGTACTTTTTTAACATGCTTACTTCCTACTCTAATATAATAATGGATAATAACAGACATACTTTAGGGGGAGAAATGTTATTTCAAAATGATGCCTGAAGGCTGACTGTAGGAGGAACTATTTGAGTGAACTATGTAATAAAAGAACATTTTAAATAATGCAAAATGTTCACCCCAAAGGGACCAGGAAGTCTTTAGTTGAAAAAAAAAAAGTAAAAATGGCAAGTACATTTTCATATTTGGAGTACATTTTCATATATTTCACTTATAATAAAAATATATTTAGCAGCAAAAAATATTTAAAATTACTTTTGTATATATTTGTGTGTGTGTGTGTGTGTGTGTGTGTGTGTGTGTATTTTGTATTGATTTCAGAGAAAGAAAGGAATGGAAACATCAATGATGAAAGAGAACAATTTATCAGCTGCCTCCTGGACACCCCTTTATGGGGATTAGGCCCACAACCCTGGCATGTGCCCTGACTGGGAATTGAACAGTGAACTGTGACTTCTTGGTTCATAGGTCAACATTTAACCACTGAGTCACACTGGTCAGTTTATGTCTTTCAATGAAAGCACAATGTCAAAATGATTTTTCTCATTGAAAATGTGTAAAGAACCCCTTTACTCCGTTTTTTTCCTATTGATATGTTTCTAAGACTAAGCCAAGTTTCTCCCAAAAAATGGATATGCAATCTAACAATACCTCCCACGCTTCCTTAAAAAAACAAAACTCAAATTTTAGATTCTTTGTTGGAGTAAATTATATTCCTTATTGTTTATGAGATTTTTTATTGGTTGCAAATATATTCTCTCCATGTATTTCCTGCATTACCATGCTTTTCTCCTATATGCTCCCCATTAAATCTTAGCTGCCACAATCATACATGGAAATCTTGAGAACACATTTTGTTTATTATTTTTATTTTTAAAATATCTTTATTGATTAAGAAATTACACATGTGTCCCTATCCTCCCTTTGCCCCCCACTCAGGTCTGATTGATGCTTCTCTGACTCTGGATCTGTTTTTGCTCTTGTATCATAGTAGTAGATAAAAACTTCTCCAGCTCAATCAAGCAGATGTATCTGAGCTTTCTTCATACATTGAATAAGGCAGGATCTAATACCTAAAGAAATGTACTGTCCTCCGAATTTGCTTTAAGAACATTTGTATGACGAATGTAATTTAGTATCAAGAAAAAACTTCATTAGGCTAGAAGTTGAAATAACTAAGAACAATCACAACTTCAACTATTTAACTTTAGTAAATTACTTATATTTTTTATGGAAAATGTTATGTATATGTTTCACTGAACCTTGGGATGCCCAGACATTTGGTCCCACATTATTCTAGGTATGTCTGTGAGAATATTACAGGATATATGCACCCTCTGTTTGTTCTGTTTCTCTAGAGAATCCTGCCTAATAGAATTTCTCTGAATATCACTGGACACTCTTCATAATCACAAAATAGACCTAAAATATTTCATAGGGTTAAATATATAGAACTTTATAAAATTAATTATTGTACTTTAGAATTTAAGATAGTAGTATTGCTCTTAATATTTTTTATTATTTTTAAGTAGCATTTTTTTCTGCTGAATCAGGTTTGTGTTTTTTTTCTTAAACCTTGTTGCCATTTTAGTCCAGCTGGTGTCCTAAACCAAATGCAATATAACACTTTGTAAGCCAAAATACCTGATAATTATGCTGTGCATGCCTTGAAATCCTATCTAATAAAAGAGTAATATGCAAATTAACCACCACTCTGTTACACTGACAAGCCACACCCATAAAACAATCAGGAGTGAGTATGCAAATTAACCCAACCAAGATGGCTGCAGCCACAGAGAGAGCAGGAGGGATGCTTGGGTTTCTCTGGCCATGGAGGAAGCCACGCTTTCCACACACCCTGGCCGACCCAAGCTCTGCTTAAGGCTACAAAGTTTCAATTATATTAGATACATAAATACGAACTGAAATGGCTGTAGTCATGGAGCTGGAAAGAGCAGGAGCCTAGGGTTGCCCTTGGCAATGGAGGAAGCCAAGCTTCTGCAGCCCTGGCCTGCTCAGGCCTTTGCTCCAGGCTACAAAGTTTCAAGTATAGAAGATAGATAAATTCCATCAGAAATGGCTGCCTACACTGAGAGAGCAGAAGGCTTGGCTCTGCTCCAGGATACAAAGTTTCAATTGTAGATGATAAATAAATCCCAGATACCAGGGCCTCTGCTTGGGTCACCAGGGGGAGTAGAAGGACTGCAAACCACCACAGGCCCCTCACCCAGGACACCCCATGCCCCAAGGGAATCCCCACCCTGATCCAGAGCACCCTGCAAGGCAAACTAGCTGGCCCCCACCCATGCACCAGGCCTCTATCCTCCTATATAATAAAAGAGTAATATGCAAATTAACCATCACTCTAGCACACAAGATGGCTGCCCCCATATGGACACAAGATGGCCAGCAAGGGAGGGCAGTTAGGGTTGACCAGGCCTTCAGAGAAGGGAAGTTGGGGGCAAACAGACTGGCAGGGGAGCAGTTAGGTATCAATCAGGCTGACATGGGAGTGGCTAGGGGGTGATCAGGCTGGCAGGCAGAAGCAGTTAGGGGCAATGAGAAAGGCAGGCAGGCAAGCAGTTGGGATCCAGCAGTCCTGTATTATGAGAGGCATGTCTGATTGCCCATTTAGGCCTGATCCCACTAGATTGGAGAGGGTGCAGGCTTGGCTGAAGGACACCCCCCCTCATGAATTTCATGCACTGGGCCTCTAGTTAACTATAATGGAAAATTAACATGAAGTACTGCTTTCTCTGCCCAATTGGCATTGGCACAAAATAATATTTTCTTTCTACCTCCAGTATGTGGACACTTTTCAAATCTTATATTTCAGGTTAAATGTAATATGGGCTGAAATGAATCTTGATAGTTATTATCCATTTCTAGTACTGGAAAATACCTCCCTGCACCTAGTCATACTGAATATGGAAATATGTGAATACAGAGGTGGAGAAAAAAATATGAGCAATACATTAGAGCTCTCTATACATGAAAGATGACCCCCCCAATTAAATGCATTTGCTTAGTTCATTAAAGATCAATTGAGTGGTCCAAAACTCTTCAGTTATAATAGTAAAGCTAGACATAAATAGATTCCAAATATTCCTTTGGCAGCTGTTGTTTGTTGGGTTGATTGATTATTTAAGTCTCCATAGTCAAAAGCATATGATGAGAAACTTATCCAGACAATAACAGTAATTCACAGTAACAAGGAAGCCACTTTCAATGGCTTGAATGTTACCCAGGATAGATGTATATTACCTGCTACAACAGAAGCTGGATCAATACAAGCAGGCTCTGGCATTTGGCCTAGTTCTTGTTACCATTACTTTTCTTTATTAAGGACACAAAGTGATTACCTTGGTGCAAGCTTAGTTTCCCTTTTATATAATACTACAGGGCTGATGAAAGAAACTCGTGCATGGAGCAAGGGGGAGGGTCCCTCAGCCTGGCCTGAGCCCTCTTGCAATTGGTGACCCCTCTCTCCTAACTTCCCGCCTGCTCGCTAATTACCACCCTCCTGCTTGCTCTTTAACTCCCAGGTCGCCACTTCTTAGCACTGCCAAGGAGATGTGAGAGGCTCCCACCACCTCATCTGCACTCACCAGCTGTGAGCCTGGCTTCTGGCTGAGCAGCTCTCCTCCTGAGGGAGGGCACTGACCACCAGGGGGCAGCTCCTGCATTGAGTGTCTGCCTCCTGGTGGTCAGTGCACATCATAGTGACCATTCTGGTTGTTCTGCCATAAGGGTCGCTGGGCTTTCATATAGTATATATCAATATATATATTTAGCAAATATTTTGCCATCTCACAAGAGGAATCATATCCACAAACATTCATTATGCTTGTCAAAAACCCTTTCACTCACATGAAGGCATTGACAAACATTTTTTGTCTATTATGAACACATATGAAGGTGGGGGGGGGTCAAACTTAGTCTTCTAGAGTATTACTTGGGAAAATCAAAGCCAAGCATTATTTATGTGTAAAGGGCACTCTGAAAATCTGGCTGAAATAACATTTGCCATTCTCCTTGTGTGAATCAAAATCATTAAAGATTGACTAAAAGGCAATGAGGAACTTGCAATACTGCAGCACTTTCAGATCAAATCAGTATCTAGTAAAGACAATAGGTAATTATCACTTGTAATTTAAGGCCAATTTACTGCTCCCAGCAAATTCTACCAGTATCTCACATTGCAAAATAGAAACTGCCCCTGGAAACATATGTATAAATCAATGTTTTGATGATAATTTCCGTGAACACATCATGAAGCTGGGGGAAAAAAGAAATTGAAGTGTAAGAACCAGGTGCTCACTCATTAGATCTAATTCTATTCTCATGGCTACAGTAGGTGTACGTGCTTTAAAAAAAAAAACAAAAACAAACAAACAAACAAAAAACAAATGAATAAACTGAAGGAGATCAAGTGACTTGCTCAAAGTTGTATAACTGATATAATGACAAATCATTTTATCTTCTAAATCTTACACCTCTGGACTTTGTGTCAAATTAATCACCACAGTTCGGTAAATAAAACACAAATTTATCTTCAATGTAGATAACTATGTAATAGGTTCTTACATTCTCTGATTTCCTAAATAATATATTGTTTTTTCAAATGAGGCAGTATGTCTCTGATTTTTAGAGTTTATTTACTTACTAGGGGCCCAGTGCATGAACCCAAGCACTTTGAAAATAACTGTGGGTTGTGAGGCTCCAGTGGGAACAGGGGTGGGTCTTGGCCCATCCTCTGTGCCCGGCCTGCACCCCACCCCCCCGTCACAGTCCCCAGTCCCATCTGCCAGCAGCCCTAATCCCACCAATGCTCACACCCACTGATGGTGCAGAGTGATTGGAGCCAGCACCAGCAGCAGGTGTGAGCAGCAATTGCTCCCCAAGTTGCCACTCAGGAGGAAGGCGAGGTGGAGTAGCCTTCAGGGGTGATCGGGCCAGCAGCTGTTGCTTGCACCCACTGACAGTGCTGAGCAATTGGGGCCGGCACCAGGTGCCAGCAGCGGGTGCGAGTGGCAACTCCAGCTGTGAGTGGGGCTAGTGCTGGCAATGGGTGCGAGAGGTGGCTGCCAGCCCCAATCACCCTTCAGGAGCAGGGTGGTGTGGAGAAGCCCTGAGGGGTAATCAGGGCCGGCAGCCATCACTTGCACTTGCTGATGGGACCCAGTGATTGGTGCCTACTTTGGCAGTGAGTGTGAGCTATGTTGGCACCAGTAGTGGGTGCAAGTGGTGGCTCTGGCTGCATGTGCAAGTGGGGCCAGCGCTGGTGGTGGGTGCCAGCACTGAAGGCTCTTCAGGACCAGGGAGAGGTAGAGAAACCCTTAGGGGCAATCAGGGCCAGCAGCTGTCATTTACACCTGCTGATAGTACTGAGTGATCGGGGCTGGTGTCAGGTACCAGCAGTGGGGGCAAGTGCCAGGCAGGACCATGGCTCATGGGGGCAAAACATTTTCAGTAACCACCAGAGACTTGCCCCAATGACAGCAACCTGCACCCTGCCTTGGTCTGGTACCCCTGCTCACCTGCTCTACCATCCTGTCATGGCCAACACCCACCATGTTCATCATGTTCCCTCTAGTGGTCAGCACATGTCATAGTGACTGGTTGTTTAGTTCTTAGACCGTTCAGTCTATTTGCATATTAGGATTATATATATATATATATATATATATATATATATATATATATATATATATATATATGTATATATATATATTATTTTGTCCACCTGGGTCTTATTTTTCACTCATGGCCCACTCCCTCTCATTTGGCAAACATCAGCTTGTTCTCTATTATCTATAGGTCTGTTACTGTTGTGTTTGGTTTATTTATTTGTTTTGGTTGTTTTTAGATTCTCATATGAGTTAAGCAATATGGCATTTGTCTTTCATGACTCATTTCAGTTAGCATAATACCCTCTAGGTCTATCCATGTTGTCACAAATGGCAAGATTTCACTTTTTATCATTGCTGATTAAAATTCCATTGTCTATACATACCAGATCTTCTTCAATCATTTATCTATTGATGGACACCTAGGTTGCTTTCATATCTTGGCCACTGAAAATAATACTGCAATGAACATAGCAGTGCATATATCTATTCAAATTATTGTTGTTGTTGTTTTTACATAAATATTCAGTAGTGGAACTGCTTAGTCATATGGCATCTCTATTTTTAATTTTTTGAGGAATCTCCATACTGTTTTCCACAGTGGCTTCACTAACCTGCATTCCCACCAACAGTACAAAAGGGTTCCTTTTTCTCTATATCCTCATCATCACTGTGTCAGTTTAAGCTTATTATCCTTTTGTTGTTGTTGTTGTTGTTAATCCTCACCCAAGGATATTTTTGCATTCATTTTTAGGGAGGCAGAGCGAGAACCATGTGAGAGAGACACATTGATTGGTTGCTTCCTGTAGGAGCTCCAACTAGGGGTCAGGGATCAAGCCTGTAACTGAGGTACATGCCCCTGATGGGGAATCAAACCTGGGACCCTTCAGTCTGCAGACTGACACTCTAACCACTGAGCCGAATCAGCTAGAGCTAAGCTTATTATTAATATTTAGAGAAAAGCCCTATGATGGTTATTTCACTTTTATTTTTCCCATAATTTTTAAAGTTCAGTGTCAAAAACTTTGGAAATGCATAAAAATATTTTAAAAAGAACACCCATAATATTTTCCCCATATATTGCCAGTAATAAGTTTTAATAAGGTTTCAAATTTCTGTTGATTTTTCAGATTTTTTTTCTATTAAAAAAGTAGAATATTATAACATATACTATTTTATCCTCTACTATGTATTACCTTCTTAAATATTACCATCCATTATGCATTTTTATTTTAAAAGGCAATATAATAAAATGTTAATTATGATTATAAATAATTAACTGTACTCCAAATTTTGGGTATTTGAATTGTTTTCAAGTTTTGTTTATGACAATGACCATTCTTGTTCATGAATCTGTGCATTTAAATTCATCTTATATTACTCCTTCTTGCATCTAAAGGGATCCAGCCAACTTTTTTTTCTTTTTGTTTATTTTTGCTTAAACAGTTCAAACCCTTTCTTGATCAGGGCATCTCACACATCCTATTTTCTCCATTGGGTAAATAGTTAAATGACATTCTTTTCACATTTCCTATTTAAATAACTTCATCCTGAAAACATTTCAGGCAACCTACAACATTATCTAACAATTACCGAATCAGAATCAGTGGGCATCTCTTCCCTTATTCTCTAACAGCATACTGTGAGTATTTTTGTTTATTTGCTTTGTTGTATGGTGAATGTGTTGTTTTTTTGTTCTTTTTTTTTGTTTTTTGTTTGTTTGTTTTCTAGAAATGGATATAAGATAAAGTGCATTCAATAAATATTAATCTTCTTAGTCTTATAGACAAATAGATACCCTATTTCTTACTTTTGTACATTTAAATATCTAGAACTAAAGAGATAATATTTGTTGTCACTTAAAATCTAAATATCAGTGTTTAACTAAATATGTAAAACCTCTATCAACTTAATCCACACTTATATAAAAAGCTGTTGTTATGTAGGGGCAACATAAATATTTTCCTAAATGTTTATTTTAATATTTAAAAAAAAATACCATGGACTTTTCAAGTCAATTCTTTCCCACACTCATGCTATAGAGTAGGGTATTTATTTAAATACTAGAGGCATGCAGTGTGTGTGCCTATCCAATCTGGGACCCCTTGAGGGATGTCCAACTGCCCGTTCAGGCCCAATCCCAGTGGAATGGGGTCTAAACAGGCAGTCGGACATCCCTCTCACAATCCAGGACTGCTGGCTCCCAACTGCTCGCCTACCTGCCTGCCTGATTGCCCTTAACCACTTCTGTCTTCAAGCCTGATCACCCCCTAACGACTCCCCTGCCAGCCTGATTGGTGCCTAACTGCTCCCCTGACTTGTATGGGTGTATGACAAATGTAATTTTTAGGTTAACCCCTAACTGCACTCCCTTGCAGGCCTGGTTGCCCCCCAACTTCCCTCATCTGCCAGCCTGGTCACCCCTAACTGCCCTCCCCTGCAGGCTTAATCACCCCCAATGGCCCTCCCTTGCAGGCCTGGTCCCTCCCAACTGCCCTCCCCTGCTGGCCATCTTGTGTCCATATGAGGGCAGGATCTTTGACCATATGGGGATAGCCATCTTGTGTGTTGGAGTGATGGTCAGTCTGCATATTTCTCTTTTATTAGATAGAATAGAGGTGTGGTGTGTGGGTGGAGGCCAGCTGGTTTTCCCTGAAGGGTGTCCTGGATCAGGGTGGGGGTTCCCTTGGGGCATGGGGCAGCCTGAGGGAGAGGCCTGTGGTGGTTTGCAGTCTGGCCACGCCCCCTGGCAACCCAAGCAGAGGCCCTGGTATCTGGGATTTATTTACCTTCTATAATTTAAACTTTGTAGCCTGGAATGGAGCCAAGCCTCCTGCTAGCTCTGTGGTAACAGCCATTTCTGTTGGGATTCATTTATTTTCTATAATTGAAACTTTATAGCTTTGAGTGGAGGCCTGGGCCTACCAGATTGTGTGGAAAGCTTTGCTTCCTCCATTGCCAGGGAAACCCAAGCCTCCCTCCATGGCTGCAGCCATCTTGGTGGGGTTAATTTGCATAATTGCTCCTGATTGGCTTTGTGGGCGTGGTTTGTGGCCATGGCTTGTGGGTGTAGCAGAGTGATGGTTAATTTGCATATTACCCTTTTATTACATATGATTGCTAAAATTGGTGAATAGACAATGTCTTGCTATATGCAAATAATTCTAAATCGTCATGCAGATGTTTTGTTTTTGGCTTTCTGTTTTGAATGGCAGAGATTCAACCAAATTAGTTTCATATGCTGAATTAAGAATAGTAGAATATAACATTGTTCATGTTTATGGCCTCTTCTGAGTTTCATTTCTATTTTTGTGAGGGGTTTTTTTTTTTTAAATAATAGTAACTTATTACCACATTTATTCTTTCACATTGCTTCTAACTTTTATGGTGATCATCAAAACAACATATTATTTTAATTATGTTACTAAAACATAATATTATTCTTCATATATCATTGTGTTTTTTTTTTATGATATGCCATGTGCTTTCTTGTGCTTGTCATTATCAAATCATGACCTAATACTACAAAGCCACATTGAGGCTAATCATCCCACATCACTGTTGGCCTGGATAAACTTTACACAGTTGCATCCACATTTCATATGAGCCTCATCAAAGTGGTATTTTAGTAAGAAAAGATGCACTATGCATATTTTCACTTCTGAATATTGGCCAGTGTTATTTATTTTAAAATTCTGGCTTAAAAACTTGCTCATCTGTACAACACCTGGTCTGTCCACATAAATTCAATAATATACATGTAAAGATAAAGCTTCCCGTAGCCTGTCATGTATATCTTGCTAGCAAGTGCATCTGAAAGAAATTAGAGCCTTGTTTGTGTTTTCTCATAATGTTAGTACAGGACTCTCCAATAAAAATAAATTACTTTTGAGCATAGCTGTTTGGACAACAACAACAAAGATCCCTGTGACTGATAGTGGACAGAATTTTTATTAAGTTTAACAGCAAAAATACCACAATTGCATCATTCACCTTCTTGTTTCAAGGAAAACAAAATGAGGTGCAATGAACTACACAAGTTTTAACTATTAAATATCTGATCAAGAATTATGTTAGCATGACATTCTAATACAGCAGCTTTACAAAAATATATAATTTAATCTAGGGTTGCTGCGGTTCTCTCTAAACCAGCTTGTTATATTCTGGGTTAATGTTTGGTCCATATCATTTTTTCAAAAGATGATTATGATTAACCAAATATATAAATACTATCAAAATAGACAATCCTATATAATAAACAGTGGAATGACCAGTTGCTATGACTCCCAGTGACCACCAGGGGGCAGATGCTCAACGCAGGAGCTGCCCCCCTGGTGGTCAGTGTGCTCCCACAGGGGGAGCAATGTTCAACTAGAAGCTGGGCTCACAGCTGGTGAGCGCAGCAGACAGCAGTGCTAAGGATGTCTGACTGCGGATTTAGACCTACTTCCCACCTAAGGTGTCAGTTGGCCATCCCCCAAGGGCTCCCAGCCTGCAAGAGGGTGCAGACTGGGCTGAGGGACCTCCCCCTCCCAGTGCATGAATGCATTGGGCCTCCAGTAGATTAATAATTAAACCCATATCAAAAAAGATTATTCTATCAAGGAAAAGAACAATAATAATGACATATTTGATTTATTCTTGTCACAATTTAAATGTGTGTACAATTTTTCCAATTTTTTATATTTCCTAACTATTATATCTCTGCATATCTCTATAATATCTAAGTACTTGGGTCAGCAAAAAAGCAATATTAAGTACAAGGAATCTCTAAACTGTGATGATAACCTGAGCCAGGTCCTGGATCTGATATCTGCAGGATGACTTAGATAAGGAATTTAGTAGGTCAAATCCCCCTCTTTTTTAAACCACTTGATTGAGGTATGGTTGACATATAGGTAGGTAGATAGATGATAGATGACAGATAGATAGATGATAGATAGATGATAGATAGATGGATAGATATTTAATGTAGGTACTTGATGATATTGGAGATAAGTACACATCCATGAAACCATCACCATAATCAGTAATAAACACATGCATCACCATCAACTCCTCATTTTTACCATGGGGATAATAACATATTTTTTGCTTAAGTCATATATATGCATGGGTTTCAAATGAAATAATCATAAGATGGCACCATAAAGTACTTGAGAGTAAGATATCACAATAAGAAAATTGTAATTATCTTAGCATAATAATAATAATATTTTGGGCTCTTTGGCACAATCAGATTTTCTGTATAATAAATGCTATTCCTGGTTTGAATGAAGGATCATATCAGGAAAGATGAGTAGGTAGATACTTAACTTGTTGCTGATTCTGGAATATATTGATACTATAAATGTCTCAGATTAATCCTCATCCTCTTTTCTTCCTTAACAACAACAACTACTACTACTACTTCTTCTTCTTCTTCTTCTTCTTCTTCTTCTTCTTCTCCTTTTTTTTTTTTTTTTTTTTTTTTGCTGAGATCTATTATTGCTTTAAATGTAGAATATAAAACTAATCTTATTTGTTTGACTTTAATGACCAAAACTTCCAAATGCTTATTTAAAGGAAAAAATTGAATTTTAGTTTTTATTGATTGGAGGCACAGCGCACAAAATTCGTGCACGGTGTGTGTGTGTGTGTGTGTGTGTGTGTGTGTGTCCCTCAGCCCAGCCTGCACCCTCTCCAATATGGGACTGCTTGCTCCCAACTGCTCGCCTGCCTGCCTTCCTGATTGCCCCAAAGCGCTTCTGCCTAACAACCTGATCACACCCTAACCACACCCCTGCCAGCCTGATTGATGCCTAACTGCTCTCCTGCCAGCCTGATTACCCCTAACTGCCCTCCTCTGCAGGCCTGGTCACTGACAATTCTCCTCCCCTATAGGCCTGGTACCCCTAACTGCCCTCTCCTGAAGGCCTGTTCCCCCCCCCCCCAACAGCTCTCCCCTACAAGCCTGGGTTTCCCCCTAACTTCCCTCCCCTGCAGGCCTGGTCCCTCCCAACTGCTCTTCCCTGCAGGCCTGGTCCCTTCCAAATGCTCTCTCCTGCTGGTCATTTTGTGGTGGCCATCTTGTGTCCACATGAGGGTAGCCATCTTTGACCACATGAAGGCAGCCATTTTTGTTTAGAGTGATGGTCAATTTGCATATTACTCTTTTATTAGATAGGATACTCTTCTTTAATCCACAAAAGATTTGAGACAGTGTATAACAAAACTTCAAACTATAAAATGAAACAATAGAAAACATGGAACCAGATGAGATACAGATTAAAGTTTTTATTTTAAGGGCAAGGATAAGAAGAGAAGATCATAAATATCAGAAAAGGATGGTGGAAACTGGGAATTTTGAGGAAATACCTTCAAATCATGACAGTCCTTATTAGCTTTTCATTTTGAGTGTTAAAACAAAATTAAAGCTGTTTCCAGCTATTTTTCTAAAATATGTTTGCTGGAATAATTCTAAGTTGTCCTTACTTGAATGTTTGTCTCAGTTTTTCTATAAGACAGCATGTTCATAGGGCATCAAATAAACTGAACCTATGGAACTGGGGATGTTTATTACCTTAAAAAAAAGAAGTTATTGTAAGTTGCTTAGAAATGTGAAATTTAATTTTCATATTTCAAATGAGATTAAACCACAAACACAGGTGCACATGTCCACCATAAGATCAAGTGGTCATGCAAACCGAAATGAGCTGCCCCATGTTGTCTTTGTCAACAACTATTTGTTTTCTCCTTGTTCAGTCATTCAGAAATGCTCTTTAGCAGGAATAGATGGAAACGAGTGGCAGTGACTTCCCACTTTTGAAAATTGGGATGACATGTGTCCATCTCCAGTGTTAACATACTTTCTCAAAGACAAGTGACAGCAGAGGACCCTATATTCTCACTTATCTGGTATATAGTCTGTGGCCAGAGACTATAGCTCATTTAGAGCAGCAAGGTGCTCTTTTAAAATTCCCTTGCCTATTTTGGCTCATTTTCCTCACACAGTTATGGCTTCTCCAGTTTGATGAATATTCTCTTTGACAGAGCAGACAAGCACAGGACCTAAGCAGTTCTCTTTTCTATATCATCTCTACCTCTTAACTTTCTCTCTTCAGCCTCATCAATGCGTTTGTGTATTTCTGGTTCTTCTTTCTCCAAATGGAAGTGAAGAGGTGCTGAGTATTGTTTTTAACATTATCACAAGTTTCATTTAATCCCGGGCTCAGCTTTCCCTCACAGAGTTTACAGAGTTCTATATTCTTCCTCTTAAAGATTTTAACATTTCCCTTCAGTTATGTGTCCCTTATTTCATTCCATGTTCATACACTTATAGAATCTCAGCTCACTTGAGATTTCTGTAAAGTGGCATGCATCTTGTAATATATTATCTTTTATAAAAACATTGGCATCATTTGCTATCAAGTTGTCAAAATTGTATTCTTGAAAGTCTCAAAGGACTCGAGACATTTATTAAAATTTAATATCATGGAATCACTACTTTGCACCCCCCTTTCTAAATGTAATAAACATATCATGCCAAACACACACACACACACACACACACACACACACACACACGCACTTTCCTGAAAGACAGACATTACTTTACTTGTGCTATAGACTGTCCAAATTGATCATCTTGTATGGGGATAAATAGTATAAAAATAGTATAATATTCCTGATGGTTTACTAAGTCTGTCCCCATCTAACGTGATTAGTCATCTGAACCCCTTTAAATTCTGTCTGCAAGTGACTGAGGTTTGACAATCATCCTCACTTAGATCCTTTGTTGCATAAGAAACATCTCTATGTACTAAGTGAAGTGGAGGAGAAATATCAATAATTTACATTTGTTGAATATCTTCATTGTTAATATGACGAGGGTAGTGTTTAAGTGACATTGTTCATATTTCTTAATAGAAGTAAAATGCATAAGACAAAACAGATGTATTTGATAGGGGTGAACTTTTTCTTACATAAAATTTGAACCTGTTAAACTTAATTTGTCATTGCAGAATACTTTCTGTAACATTCAGATTCTTCCATGTAGTTCATTTTACATGCTTTCTTGCTCTGTGTGACCAGCAAGTATATAAGGGAAAGACATATATTGTGTTCAGATTACATTTGCCAATACTTAAACCAACAACACAATAGAAAGACCATTCCCATCATCTCATGCCACCTTCCAGTCAATTCCTATCCCCTATAGGTACTCATTGTTCCTATTTCTAAAACCATAGATTAGTTTTGTATGTTTTTAAATTCATATAAATGGAATTATACAGTATGTACTATTTTGATCAATATACCATTTTGGAGATTATTTATCCATATTGTGAATATATCAATAATTCATTTATTTTTATTGATGGCCAATATTCCATTGTTTAAGTATACTATGATTTGTTTGTCTCTTCTACTGTTTATGGAATTTCAGGCTGTTTTTAGTTTGGGGACATCATGAGTAAAGGTGTTATGAATGTTTGTATAAAAATCTTTTTGTAAGAATATGTTTTCATTTATTTTAGGTAAATACAAGTACAATGGCTGGGTCAAATGTTTCTAAGATAATGCAAAACAGGTTTCTGAACTGGTTGTGCCATTTAACACTCCCACCAGTGATGTTGAAAAGCTGTCTCTGCTCTATGTCCTCACCAACATTTAATCATAGAAATCCTTTTATTCTTGCCATTTAATATGGTATAAAGTAGTATCTTATGGTTTTAATCTGTATCTCTCTGTTGACTAACAATATTGACCATCTTTTCATATAATTGCTGGTCATTCATGAACAGAGAATATGTCATAGTGTCCTTCTTATTGGGTGAAACTAATATTATTTTGAGGTCATTGGTATAACTTGGAAGTTTGAAATGGCAGACATTTTCCTACTTTGTTTCTATTCTTATTTTATCTAAAGACTTTACTCCAAAGCAGGATTGTTGCTTGGGCAGCAGAGAGTTGCCTTTGTAAAAGCGCTGCTCCATGGCCATCCCCATAACTAATAGAAAATACTTACCATGGCAAATGTTGGGACCAGCTACTGAAGAACTAATATGTTGATTAGAAGTTTACTAGGTATTTAAATACAAATACAAGTTAATCGTGGATTTTACCACATACGCTATGTTCATTCACTTAGTCATATTTAGTCAACAAAGTTTTTCTGATTAACATACTGGAAAACTCAAATGTAAGGAAAACTGTTCCTGAACTAAAGATATTGATAAACTTCCAATCAAAATAAGGATGTTTAATTTTTTGTAGACTATGGAAAACATCACAAAGTAGACACAATTGACATGCAATAGGATTTTACAGAATAAATAAATTCTAGTTGAAAATGTATTCATAAGATAGGTATTATTTGGCTGTGTATCTTCATTTATCCATTTAAAAATGTATTTTGAGCACTACCATGCAGCAGGCATTTTGCTAGGCACCAGAGTGAGAAAGCAGTGATAATCCTGCCCTCAGGAAGTGTATAATCTAGTGTATTGAAATGGACTACCTAAGTAGAAGTGAGGGCATTCATGATGGAGAGCGAATGGGCAAAAATCTGAGGAATGGCCAAGGTATCACTGGGCATTATTCAGCTGTGCTGCAGCATGGATGAAAAAATGGAGAGTTGTTTTATGAAACCTAGAAAAGTTTCTCTCAGGAATGTTATGAGGTTCTGAATGGTATCTAAACTATTTGGGATTCGTGAGGCAGGTACTGAAGATTCAGCATGAATATTTGAACAAGAAATTCACCACCAGAGCCGGGACCGGTTTGGCTCAATGGATAGAGCTTCGGCTTGGGGACTGAAGGGTCCCGGGTTCGATTCCAGTCAAGGGCATGTATTTGGGTTGCATATCCCCAGTAGAGGGTGTGGAAGAGGCAGCTGATCGATGACTCTTTCTCATCGATGTTTCTAACTCTCTAACTCTCTCCTTTCCTCTCTGTACAAAAATTAATAAAATATATTTAAAAAAAAAATTCACCACCAGAACTGTCCATTAGAAGGATTAATCTTGAAAGAATCTGTAGGACGTTTTGGCATGAAAAGGACTAAGGGAAAACAATTAGGAGGATGTATTACTAACATAGGTGAAGATTGGCGAACAGTCAGACTGGGGAGAAAGAAATAATAATGAAATTGTGTGGTCAAGGGGTATAACAGGATGAGTAGGACTAGGATTATGAAAAAGAAAGGCAAAAAACACAGCCTGATAAGTGGGAGAATACATGTGTCATTTAAACAAAATGGGAATTCAACAAAAGAAACCAGCTTCAGAATGATGTTAATATTGCCTTGAAAATGTTTTCTTTGAGTTTTAAGTCAAATGGAAATGTGAAGAAATGCTAGGCAATAGTTAAGAAGGAAGCTTCACTAGAGGCAAAAAAAAAAAAAATGTAGAAAACTTTAACAGTTAATATCTAAATCTTTTCCTCACCCAAAATTAGATTTATTTATAAGGAAGTCAAAACCACTATTGTTTTTCATCTGTTTACAAATATATCTGACATTTTAGGGATTCATATGGATAATCCTGAAACTTTTAACTGAAGGCTTGCTTACCTCCTCTGGATGTTTTATTCTAAGGTTACACTGGTTTGCATATACTTCAATAAGATACAGATTGTTGACATTGTACAAATATGCTAAAAATGGAGAGAGCCCATTCTTGTTCTTGAGTTCTTGATCTGTCTGATATGCTTAGTCAACAAGAGATAAAATATTTTTAAAATCTTCTTTCCTTGTCGTATAATTCCATGAAGGAGGAGAGTATTATCATACAACAGATAATGAGTTGGAAAATAAGAAAGCTAACCTCAGAAATTAAGGCTTAAAAAAAGAGTAGCTTGTGTTTAATGCCTCTGTAACTCGGCAAGAGGGACATAGAAGGCTTAATGAGACCCAACATGTGCTTAGAGGTGGATTTTTAGTTGATGTCTTGGGAGGTTCTGTAATCTAAGCTAAATGCTTAAAATCAATTAGTATATGTTAGACACAAAAATCTGTTTTTATCCCTCTATCTTATTTCTAGGACTTTCCATTCTCAAGAGCCTGAGAAACTAAAGCTTACTTTGATAACTTGTTATTTGTGTTAAGAGATAAGACTTTTGTAAAATGCAATTGTTTTTTAATGTCTCTTTTCCATACTAGGGTGTTGTATGTACTAGTCTTTCAGATTTTTTACTTTTGAAACTTTCGCAAATGGGAAATCATTCAAGAATAATGTAATATTTTGACTATATATATATATATATATATATATATATATATATATATTTGACTTTTTACAGAGAGAAAGGAAGAGGGATAGAGAGTTAGAAACATAGATGAGAGAGAAACATCAACCAGCTGCCTCCTGCACACTCCCCACTCGGGATGTGCCTGCAACCAAGGTACATGACCTTAACCCAAATCGAACCTGGGACCTTTCAGTCCGCCGGCCGATGCTCTTTCCATTGAGCCAAACTGGTTAAAGCTAGTTTTTTTGGTTTGTTGTTTGTTTGTTTTTTTTAATATTCACCCAAGTATATGTTGAGAGAGACAAGAGAGAGAGATACAGGGAAACATCGATGTGAAATTGCTTGCCTACCCACATGCGCCCTGACTTGGGATCTAACCTGAATCCTGGGTATGTGCCCTAACTCAGAATTGAACTTACCACCTTTCAGTGCATGAGATAATGCTCCAACCAACTGAGCCACACCTGTCAGGGCCTGGGGACGGTTTTTATTTATTTTTAATCAACCAAGTGTTTTAGAAAGAAATGAAACTGGGACATTCCAGACTGCCATCGAAATGTCACACTGCATCTCCATTTGTGTGTTAGCAAATCCCAGAGAACTGAGCCTTCCTATTCTTTGCAGCCCAGGCCAGTCACAACTGTGTTCTCCCTCTTCTTTTTCCTAACCAACCCTAGACTTCCAAAATCAGGAGCGGGCTGGAAAATTGCCTTGCAAGTGACTAATATGCCACACACATATCCCATAGTTTATTTTTCATTATGGTCATCAAGCAGGCTCTTCAAGGCAATGAACCACTTGCAGCCCTGCATTCTGATGTCGGCTATGCTAATGTAGAAATAAACCAATGGGGAGAGGGGTAATGGCCCTCCAAGGCAGCTCACCCCATGCTTGAGGGCAAGGAGGTCTGCAAATACATGAACATGCTGAACAAGTGAATAAATAAGTAAATAAGAAAGAAAGGAGGAGGGGGAGAGAGAGAAGGATGAGGGAGAGAAAAATAGAAAGCAAAAGAAGCAAGAAACTCAGTGGGACCATGATGAGCTAGCAGAGCCAGTCACATCTCCCAGATTTATTATACCCAAGAGCAATTCTGGCCCACTGGGAAGATCACCAGAACATGGTGCATATTAACAAAATCAGTCAAGTCAGAGAAGACCACCTTGCTCTTTACAGTGTTTTTTATGTCCATTGATTTGTTTTAGCAGTGGGTAGGCAGAAGTTAGGATGGATAGAGACAAACAGCTTTATTAGAACACTACTTTTTTTTTTCCCTAGATGTTGTTGGGAATCAAAATACCTCTCAACTTTCTCATATTACCTGCATCATGAGATTGATTGATCTTCTTGATAGCAAATGAAAATAAAATGTAGAGTACTAGAGATACAGCAAGGATCGATGATGATGACATTAATTTTCTCTCTTATGTAGCCATTGTCATGTGAATATTCATGAAGTCTCAAAATATAGTTAGATTATAAATTCTACCTTTGAAGTTATCTACAATGTTTTCCATGAAAATGGAGAATACAACCACATTCAGAGCCAAACCCACCTCATAAATCTGAGGCTTAGCTCTGCCAAGGAGGACCTGTTATAGTTCAATAGCATCTCCAACTTCCCAGGTGATAGCCTTTCCTTCACTCACATCCCAGTAAATGGCTAAGTCCTATCTATTGTATTTGTCTCCCAAACATTACTTGGTTTCATGTAGTTCCTCTGTTTCTACCATTTCCTCCTCAAGCTATACCACCATCTTTCTTCATCTTAATTACATTGACCTCTCCTATTTGATCTCCCTACTTCTACTGCATGTTTCTCCAACCCATTTCTTCTATAACCAATGATGACCAACACCTCACACAGTGCCTGACTGATAGGAGGCACTCAATCAATAGTTGTTTAGTCACTGAATGAGTCACTGATTGAAAAGATTTGATAAGCCTAGCAGGTACCAATATGGAACCTGCTCTTCAGAGCCAATGAGATTAAACCTTTTAATCAAACATTTCCAGGCCTTAATAAATCCCATGTACACATTATTTTGCTTTTTAAAAACAATATTGTTGCTTTTTCCAGGCACTCACCACATCTTTCCTATCCAGCAAATGGCTTTTGAATACATATGCCTGTGGCTCCAAATTGATATAACACCTCTAGAAAGAAGAATAAGGAATTTGAAAATGATCTGTATCTATTTTCAAATTTTCCATTTTAAGAGCCAGTGTTTTTTGCTTATGTGCAATATGTTATATTATGACATATTTTACATGTTTTCAAAACCATCTAAGTAATTATATAAAAGGAGTTTTATGCCTAAAGTTATGTGTTATATTACCAGGAGCACTTTATAAGAAAGCAAGCATGGTCACAGACAAGAGCCTTTTTTTGATCAGAGAAAAGTGAATTTGCTTCCTTAACAAATCTAAGTAAATAGAGAGAAAAACAGCTCTTAAGTGTTCCCAGGTTGTTATCATAAGTTCTAATAAATATTTAGAATCCAAGAAGGATTGAGGAAATCTGTGAACCCAGAGAGGCCTAGCATTGATTTTAACAAAGTAAAACCCATTAACTTGGCAAAGTTTTATACTTTATAATGACAGTTTTCTTTAAAGTAAGGACCACTAACCAAATGCCTTCAGAAAATGGTTGAATATATGCATTCCCCACCAAAATGCATGCAAATTATTTAAGTTCTAATGCCAAAACATGTCAAAAGATAGAATTAACTTGTAGCCTTCAATTTCAGATTCCTGTGGTCAGAGACTTAACATATATACTTATTCCCCTTGGGTACTCTGCTTGAAATTGAGCAATGAATGTTTTTGGATTCTCTTGTAATGTGTTTGTTTGTTTGGTTGCTTTTACATGTGGCATTATTTCTTGGGAAAGAAAAACAAGTCTGAGATAACATTATAAAGCACATTATGATGAATTCATTCAGTATCAGGATAACAGCAGTGATAATAATGAATCACTGTGGGTGAGATAAACCCATCCAAAGGAAATTTCATTGCATTTTGATGTTGGGTAAATGTCTCATTTAAAAAATATGCTATTGTACATAATTTTCCTTCATTCATTGGTAGGATGTTTACTTTAGAAAAGGAACTATTTCTAATTTTAAGAAGAATTATCATTATACTATATAATAAAGAGATGATATGCAAATTGACAATCACTCCAACACACAAGATGGCTGCCCTATATGGTCAAAGTTGGCCAGTCCCATGTGGACACAAGATGGACCCCACAAGATGGTTGGCAGGGGAGGGCAGTTGGGAAGGACCAGGCCTGAAAGGGAGGACACTAGGGTGCAATCAGGCCTGCAGTGGAGTGCGCTTAGGGGTGACCAGACTGGCTGAAGAGGGCAGTTGAAGGCAACCAGGCCTACAGGGGAGGGCAGTTCTGGGGAACCAGGCCTGCAGGGGTGGGCATTTGGGGGGGGGGGCAGGCCTGCAGGGAAGGGTAGTTAGAGGTGACCAGGCCAGCAGGAAGGGCAGTTAAGGGCAATTGGACTGACAGGGGAGCAGTTAGGCATCCATCAGGATGGCAGGGGAATGGTTAGGGGGTGATCAGGCTAGCAGGCAGGTGAGTGGTTGGGAGCTAGCAGTCCTGGATTGTGAGAGGGATCACAGATTGGACAGGGTTCAGGCTGGGCTGAGGGACACCCCCCTATACACGAATTTGATGCACTGGGCCTCTAGTTCTTTTATAAATACCTATACAAAAAAGAGATGCTCAGTTCTCCCTGGGCTCTTATGTCTAGTAGAAGAGAAAATATTTAAGTTGAGCACTATAGATGAATAATGAGTTTGACTTGCAAAACTAAGCTAGTCAAGGAAGTAGAAAGCCATTCAGTTTTACTAGGAGTTGAAGTTTGAAATTGGGGGGTAGCAGAAGAGCAGGCTGCAAAGACCAGGAGAGTAAAGGCTCTTTTCACCTTCTCTGGTAGACTAATGTGAGGATTTCATCTTGTAGTTAATAGGTAGGCATTATTCTTAATCTCATCCTGGACTTTTGATCATGGCCATTCCTCCTAACAACTTTCATTCTTTACTCAAAACTCACCATTTATCTAAGCCATTTTTTGCACTTTAAAAAAAAAATCCTTCCTATTTTTTAAATTTATTTTTATCGATTTCGGAGAGAAGGAGACAGGGAGAGATATATAAACATCAATAATGATAGAAAATCATCGATAGTCTATCAGGCGTCCTCAAACTTTTTAAAGTGGGGGCCAGATCACGGTCCCTCAGAGAGCTGGAGGGCCGGACTATATGAACTACTAATTCCTACTGTAACACCTCGGCTGCGCTCACTGCCCAAAAAACCTGGCGGGCCGGATCAGACTCCTCTGCGGGCCGCATGTGGCCCGCGGGCCGTAGTTTTAAGACCCCTGGTACATCTTGTATACTCCCTATTGGAGATGGAGAGAGCAACCCAGGCAAGTGCCCTGACTGGGAATGGAATTGTGACCTCCTGCTTCCTGGGTCAACATTCAATAACTGAGCCATGCTGGCTGGGCAATCCTTTCTATTTTTAACACACTATTTTCCCACTCTTCCCTCTCTTACTTTTTTTTAAACTCCTAGATTTCCCAAATTTCAGCTATCTGTCAATCCTTGTCAATATCCTTATGAGATGCTCTCACATGGACATCAGGTTTTCCACAAGGACAGAAACACTCAATCCACGAATGGGCTAGGTCAGTGGTCCGCAAACTGCAGCTTGCAAGCCACATGAGGCTTGTGAGCTGCGGTTTGCCACTCTGTTGACAAGTGAATATGCCGACCACTGGGCTATGTTTAATATGTCCTTCTACTGAGTCTGCTATGTAACGTGAGCATTTGTCCATTTTTTTTTGCTTCTGTGGGAAAATTCATCATCTGATAAAATTGAAAGTTACTTTCTGAAGCATATTAAAAACTCTGAAGACATGATGACTCTATACTCTTCAGAATTAACATGAGCCGAAACTGGTTTGGCTCAGAGCTAGAGTGTCGGTCTGCGGACTGAAGGGTCCCAAGTTCGATTCCGGTCAAGGTCATGTAAGTTGGTTGCAGGCACATCCTCCGTGGGGGGTGTGCAGGAGGCAGCTGGTCGATGTTTCTCTCTCATCGACGTTTCTAGCTCTCTATCTCTCTCCCTTCCTCTCTGTAAAAAAATCAATAAAATAGCCTAAACCGGTTTGGCTCAATGGATAGAGCGTTGGCTTGGGGACTGAAAGGTCCCTGTCAAGGGCATGCACCTGGGTTGCAGGCATATCCCCAGTAGGGAGTGTGCAAGAGGCAGCTGATCAATGACTCTCTCATCGATGTTTCTAACTCTCTATTTCTCTCCCTTCCTCTCTGTACAAAATCAATAAAATATATTTTTAAAAAATCAATAAAATATATATTTTTAAAAAGAATTAACATGAGAGGCAATATTGTTTAATTTATCTTTAAGAAAATTACCAGACAGTGTTTTTCAGACTTACTTGAATGCTAGCATCTGACAAAGGTAAGCAATGGGGATAATTTTAAATAGGACAGAAGGTATAGCACAGTAGGTAAAAGATAGTATGCCATACTTTTGTGAAATTGTACCATAAAATTAAATCTTGCATTTCACAAGCCTCTATGGGATTCGTGTTATTACATTATTACATACAAGACGCCCAGTGCACAGATTCATGCACCCTCTAGCAATCTGGGACCCCTTGGAGGGATATAATAGTGAACAAAGTGGCAGGTGGCCAGGAAGGAGCTTGAGTCCAGGTTATGCACCACACTGACCCCGCTTATCCAGGCCCCAGTGTGCCTGCTGTCACCTGTAGCACTGCCATGGAGGCAGGAAAGGCTAGTGCCACCATCTGGTACCCATTGGTCAGGTAAGCAGTGCTCTGCTGTGGGAGTGCACTGACAACCAGGGGAAAGCTCCTGAATTGAGCATCTGCCACCTGGTGGTTGTTGTTCATCATAGTGACTAGTCAAAAGGTCACTTAGGGTTTTATATACTAGTATATTTTTACTTGCCCAGTGAGTAAGAGTCATCCATTAATTTGTTTCAAAATAAATATTGACAAAATTGTAATGAAATCACAACATTGTATTCTTTTTTTTAAAACAATTCTTTTTTTCTTTTTTAAAAAATATATATTTTATTGATTTTTCAGAGAGGAAGAGAGAGGGATAAAGAATTAGAAACATCGATGAGAGAGAGTCATCGATCAGCTGCCTCTTGCACAGCCCCCACTGGGGACGTGCCCGCAACCAAGGTACATGCCCTTGCCCGGAATCGAACCCGGGACCTTTTAGTCCGCAGGCCGACGCTCTATCCACTGAGCCAAACTGGTCCGGCACAACATTGTATTCTTTTTTTTTTTTTTTTTTTTTTTCATGTGTAAATGGTATTTTTTTAAATTTATTTTTTAAAATATATTTTATTGATTTTTTTGCCCCCCTCCCTCCCACACATCCCCTCCCTCCCCAGAGTTTTATGTCCATTGGTTGTACTTATAGGCATGTATAAAAGTCCTTCGGTTGATCTATTATCTCCCCCAGATCTTCCTCCCCTCCCCGCTGTAATTTGACAGTCTGCTTGTTGATATACTGTCTCTATATCTATCTTTTGGTTTTCTTGACACATCTACTTGTTCAATGAAGGTTTGTTTTCCTGTCTTATATTTCCCTCAGTTTTGATATTTGCCCCCAATCACTTTTTCTCTCTTCTATTTTCCTAGTTTGCCTAGCTTAGGGATATTTTGCCAAGTCTTCTTTGCCTACATAGCTTATCCAGTTTGTCACTGTACAATGTCCCATAACTCCTTCTTAGCTTATTCTTTTTCTTCATTTGTCACATTTCATTTTCCATCTATTGTGTTTTCATGTAGTTTTAAAAGTTTATAAAATATACTTCTTATATTTCTACAATGTTTTCATATAAAATGTACAGGGTTCTTTTTCTTGCATTACTCCCTATATAAAATTTTTCCTTGCCTGTAATCTTTCCCTTCCCTCAATTTGACCAGACTTAAAAGACATAAATATGTCATTTTCTATCATGTATGAGCATTTTACAATTTAAAAAGCATACAAGAAGTTGAGAATAATGACGTAACTCTAAAACATTCCCTACTTGATCACTAGCCTCCATATGTCTCTTGTCTACCCTTTATTTAAGACTGTGTTCATTTTGTGCACCCTTGTCCTCTGAACCCCAGAAATTCTGATTCAGTCTTCTTAGGATAGGATTCCAGGCTTTTATATTTTGAAAAAGGTCCCACGGGAGTCTAGAGTCTGATATGCAGTGCTTATTAAAAATGATGCTTTATATTTGAATCAAAACACAATAAGCTTTCTAACCATGATGAATAATTCAATAGATTTAATTATGATTTTCTCTCTGTCCAAAACTAAGACTAGATGTTAATTGCCAGAGCAATAGATAAGGATGTCTATGACAACAGAACATTAATATATGAAAGTTTTTACAGGTGATTATTAATTTAGTTCTTAAAATATTTGAAAGCTATAGAATTAAAATTAATTCATTTTTCACTAAGTAAATAAAGTTGATAGAGGTTTTACATTTAATTTTGTAAATCAAATTGTATCTTCTTCCAGGCTCAGAGGCTAACTGTAAAAGACCATGAACATATTTTTACTTTGATCCATTATTTTGCTATCTTACATTTTATTGCTGAAAACACTCCTTAAGTAGATCACATACCGTAAATATTGCTCCTGATTGCAAAACCTTCTCACACAAATACAATAGACTAATGAGCTTTTTTCTCACAAACTAAAAATCTGATGACCCTGATTTAGGACTCTATATAAATGAGACTGAGATATAACAATTTTAAATTATTGCTTTATTATTAGCTATTCAGTTCTCTATTATCTGGGAAATAGAAATAACAAAACCTTTGTTGATTCTATAAGTAAAGGAACAAAAAAAAATATAAAGGAGCCAGCTGGTGTAGCTTCATGGTTAAGCATAATCCTATGAACAGTAAGGTCACAGATAGGTCACAGTTGGGTCTATTCCAAGTCAGGACATATGTCCGGGTTGTGTCTTGATCCCTGGTGGAGGGTGTGCAAGAGGCAGCCTATCAAAGATTATTTCTCATCATTGCTGTTTCTAACTCTTTATCCCTTTCCTTTCCTCTCAGAAATCAATAAACATATATTTTAAAAACATTTACAAAGAAAAACGTCTTAGACAAAAATTCCCAAGCAGCTTTAGTTTATAGCATCATAAGCCAGCAATAGGAATTCTTTGAAAACTTAACAAAGATTGGAAGGCATTTACTCTCATATTACTACTCAATCTATTGTTCCCAGAGCTGCAATGTGGGCATCTCCTGAAGCTTGTTACAAATAGAGAATTGGGGCCCTCCACCGATCTACTGAATCGGAATTAGAAGTTTAAAAAGATCTCTAGGAGTTTCTTTTACATGTTCAAGTTTGAGATGCACTTCTATAGCATATCTAATAGGTGCTCCATTCATTTTTTTAAAAATATATTTTATTGATTTTTTTTGCCCCCCTCCCTCCCTCCCTCCCACACATCCCCTCCCTCCCCAGAGTTTTGTGTCCATTGGTTGTACTTATATGCATGTATAAAAGTCCATCGGTTGATCTATTATCTCCCCCAGATCTTCCTCCCCTCCCCGCTGTATACTGTCTCTATATCTATCTTTTGGTTCACCAGTTTATAATGCTCTTTATTATCCACAAATGAGTGAGATCATGTGGTGTTTCTCTTTCATTGATTGGCTTATTTCATTCAGCATGATGTTCTCCAATTTCATCCAGGTTGCTGCAAATGATGAGAATTCCTTCTTTTTTATGGCAGCATAGTATTCCATTGTGTAGATGTACCATACTTTTTGGATTCATCATCTGCTGACAGACACTTAGGCTGTTTCCAAATTCTGGCTATTGTAGATTGTGCTGCTATGAACATAGGGGTGCATATATCCTTTCTGATTGGTGTTTCTAGTTTCTTGGGATATATTCCTAGAAGTGGGATTACTGGGTCAAATGGGAGTTCCATTTTCAGTTTTTTGAGGAAACTCCACACTGTTCTCCACAGTGGTTGCACCAGTCTACATTCCCACTAGCAGTGCACGAGGGTTCCTTTTTCTCCGCAACCTCGCCAACACTTGTCGTTTGTTGATTGGTTGATGTTGGCCATTCTGACAGGTGTGAGATGGTACCGCATTATTGTTTTGATTTGCATCTCTCGGATAATTAGTGACTTTGAGCATGTTTTCATGTGCCTTTTGGCCTTCCTTCTGTCTTCTTTTGAAAATGTTCTATTTAGGTCCATTGCCCATTTTTTAATTGGATTATTTATCTTCCTTTTATTTAGTTGTATAAGCTGTTTGTAGATGTTGGAGATTAAACCTTTATCAGTGGTATCATTTGCAAATATGTTCTCCCACACTGTGGGCTTTCTTGTTGTTTTGTTGATGGTTTCTTTTGCTGTAAAAAAGCTTTTTATTTTGATGTAGTCCCATTTGTTTATTTTCTCTTTAGCTTCCATTGCCCTAGGGGTAGTATCAGTGAAGAAGTTCTTTTGGCATACGTCTGAGATTTTGCTGCCTGTGGATGCTTCTAGTATTTTTATGGTTTCCCGTCTGATGTTTAAGTCCTGTATCCATTTTGAGTTTATTTTTGTGAATGGTGTAAGTTGGTGATCTAGTTTCATTCTTTTGCATGTGTCTGTCCAATTTTCCCAACACCATTTATTGAAGAAACTGTCTTGACTCCATTGTATATTAGTGCCTTCTTTGTCAAATATTAATTGAGCATAGTGATTTGGGTTGATATCTGGGTTCTCGATTCGATTCCATTGATCTATATGTCTGTTCTTGTGCCAATACCAGGCTGTTTTGAGAACAGTGGCTTTGTAATATAGTTTGAAGTCTGGTATTGAGATCCCTCCTACTTTACTCTTCTTTCTCGGGATTGCTGTGGCTATTCGGGGTCTTTTATTGTTCCAAATGAACTTTTGGAGAGTTCTTTCTAGGTCAGTGAAATATGCCCTTGGTATTTTAATGGGGAGTGCATTGAACCTATAGATTGCTTTAGGAAGTATGGACATTTTGATGATGTTGATCCTACCAATCCATGAACATGGTATGTTCTTCCATCTCCTTACATCATCCTCTATCTCTTTTTTCAATGTCGTGTAATTTTCTGCATATAGATCCTTTACTTCCTTAGTTAAATTTATTCCTCGGTATCTTAATTTTTTTGGTGCGATGGTAAATGGAATTGCTTTTTTAGTCTCTGTTTCTGTAGTTTCACTGTTGGTATATAGAAATGCCATGGATTTCTTGGCATTAATTTTGTATCCTGCTACATTGCCAAATTCATTTATTAAGTCAATTAGTTTTTTAATGGAGTCTTTTGGGTTTTTTATTTTTAATGAGTATAATTGTGGATGATGGATACCATTGGGGGTAGAAATTAGAGTCACAATATTTTCCCCCTATGTTTTAGGCAAAGATTTCCCCATTTCAGTAGTCATTCATGATTGCATGATTCAGCTAGTTTCCAAACTCTGGTAATTTTTGCCTTAACAGTTCGTGGTACCTCTAGCCTTTCTTTCCTGGTGCACTGTCAAAACTACCTCCTGGCCCAGCTGTATTGCCTATGTCCATGTATAGCCTAAATCCTACCCCAGAAACACAGATCTTGCTCTCATGCTGCTGTACTTAAAATTTAAGTCATTTCTGGTGCCTTCCAGTGAATTCTAAACTCTTTAATAAAAAGCAAAATCCTCTCTGGCCAGTCCCAGTATACACCAAGCACCACATCTATCCTTAAACTACCACCATCATATATTGATATAGAGCCAAGATGTATTTTCCTGGTTAGATCATGGAAATTGCATAACAGAGGCCTTGTCTCCAGCCATTTCTTCACCCCACTGACCTTCCAGGTGCCTAAGTCCTACTTATTCTTTAAATTCCAAATTTCTTCCAAAGGTCTCTCCTCCTCCTCCTTCCACTAAGGTCACCCCCCTTCTGTCCAATATTGGACAACTTGGTAACTAATATAACACATTAAGCTCTGCAATTGATTAGACAATGCCAAAAAATCTTAGAAAATTGTACTTATTTCTTTGAATCTCTAGGATGCCCAGTGATAAGTATTAATACTAACTATACTCTAGTGATAATGAGACTGAACTCCATCCCTCCCTTCTCCTCTTCTTCTCCCTTTCTTTATAGATTCCTGCATTCATTCAACATATATTTATTGAACACTATTATGCACCATGTATTGTACTAAGCATTAGGGATACAATCTTGAATAGGACACAACCTCTGACTTCAAGGAATTTATGGTGTAATAGTAACATAGACACAATTTGTTATAAAGGGGTGAATACCTATTAATAAAATTGGTGTCATGTGCAGCAATGGTCTGATAAGGTGGTAAAGAGTGAGATGTAAGCAATGGAGCAAAATCAACTGGTTGCAAGGAAATACCATATTTACTATAATATATCTCATGTACATTTTAGAGTATGATCAGGAAAGCTTATGAATAGTTCAATAACTATGTATAGTTTTATAATCTTTGTGAGATATTGTGTCCCTGGAATAATTGCTTTGTTATAACTTGTTACTGATGTTTCCCATCTTTTAACTGCTAAAATTGTACTACCCGAAATTCTAGCATTCGAAATATTACACAATAGTAGGAAAACAAACAAACAAACAAAAAAACCCAAGAACTTTATGTGGAATTAGAGTCTAAGGGAGAATTGACCCAGTCTCAGAAGATAGGCATTCATTCATCTATTTGGCAAGTGTATTCTCAGATTTACTATGTATTTGGTATTGTCTCAAGGGACAAGGGAATATAAGAGTATTAGAAATATATCTATCAGAAAAATGTTCTGCATACTGACTTTATACCATTAGCACATAAGGATTTGCAAGTACTTTAGATTTGGTTATCTCAAGTTCTCATATTATTTTGTTTTCCAAACTTCACATTAAAGAATTGGTTATTTTAATTGCCTTACCAATTCTAAATTAATTTTTAAAAAACGCAGAATATCATTTTAATGCTAAAAACATTTTTACGTACAGTTGGTTGTAATTGTCACTTTTTTGTTAATAGCCCCCTTTTTAATGGAACTATTTTTCTGACATATTTTAAAATTTCATTCAGTATAAAAAGTAGAAGATATTTAAGGTTGACACCATCAATGACTCATTAAAAATGTGCTGGTGGCTATAGATTATTTTTAAATTTAATGCTATACCTTAGGGTTTCATTGATAGGCTGCCCATGAAAGCAATTATTTCTCTGTTTCATAATGCAAAATATATTGATAGGAACAGAACTTGAAATAATTTTCCTTCTAATACAGTAATGATTTCAGTTTAAGTATTTCTACAGATTTTTTTTTAATCTCTTAATACTGTGACTAAAGCATGTAGGTTCTTTTTCACCTCTTATATTGACTGTCACTAACAAATCCAAATACTTTTTTCACGTTAAATTTTACAACACTTCATAGACTATTAAACACAGAGCATCCTTCTGGGGACAAGAAATCGAATTTGCTCTTGAGAAGGTTTTCAACTAATTGATTTGTGGGACAAAATAGCATCCTCTAGCTGACAAGCTTTACAAATATAAAAACTGGAGTTGAACTGAGAGCGCTTTTTTTTTTTACTAACCCATAAAAGGTGTCTTTTTGCCTTGTTTCCTTAGGATATAGCTGTGTCAGTTTCATAGAAAAATTTTCACATGGAGTTTTTTTATTTCTTCCTCTCCCAGCAGAACCACATGTGGTAGCACATTGTTTAATCTCTTCTCAAATAAAAGGACATGGGGCTTCATTTTTGTTTTGCCTCTTTGGTATCTTACAGGAACTCCAGGATGGCATCGGGCAGCGGCAAATTGCTGTCAGAGTATTAAATTCAATTGGGGAAGAGATAATTCAACAGTCCTCAAAAACAGATGCTGGTATTCTACAAGAAAAATTGGGCAGCCTGAATCTGCGGTGGCAGGAGGTCTGCAAACAGCTGGCAGAAAGAAGAAAGAGGTAAGGTGACAGATAAAATAAGAATTTTAAATTTTAGCAGAGCTATTTAAGCTGTCCTTTAAAAGAAAGATTTCCTGTAAGATTGTAACCAGGGTGAAAAGCACTAACAATAAGGAGTCTATCAACAGTTAATCAATAGCAACAATACATTTTTCTTTCTTTTTCTTATGTATTGAAATGTTTAGTGGTGGCTAGTTAAGTAGGAAGTGCTTTCTGCTACTTTAAAGTTTCAAGTTTGTTTTAAAAATCCCATGATAGTATAAATCTGAATTTATTCAGTATATTCAAACTTTAACAAGCTGAGGACTAATGCTTTTTAAAGGAAATGATAAAGTACTGTTTTGTAGCAAAGGTGCTCTTTGGCTAGATTTTTTAACAGCTACAAATGTGACTTTGTTGCTCAAAAACATGATAGTAATATTTACCTTTTCATTTCACTGCATTTGGTAGTGCATTCTTGAAGAGGGACACGGGCCCCAAATTTTCAAATCTGAAGGGGAAAACACAATCTCCAAAAGGTTATTGTTGAATTTATTCATCATTTAACTTTCCCTTGGAATGCAATAGAAGCTCAGAAAGTCAAATGCATGCTGCTGCAGTTGGAAGGCATAGATATTTTTATAAATGGGATTTTGTATTATGCTTCCAGTCGTTGGTATTCATGTTTCCTATTTCTTGAGGGCTGAGTTGGCCTTTATTTACCAAGTGAGACTGTTGTGCACAATACAAACCAGGTTCTATTGGCAGGTTCTTCCTTCCTACCTATTATTTACATAATAGTTGAAGTTTTAAAATGTATTTACTTATGAAATTGATTGGAGTGACATCAGTCAATATGAACATATAGATTTTAGATGTGAGTTTCTATGTTACAAGGGGTGTATATTGCACCATATGCCCACCACCCAAATGGATTCTTAATATTCAGAAAGCTAAAACAACTCATTGATAAACATCTTTGGTGAGGATTTATTAGAAAAGTTTTGGAATTGTGACCATTATCTGCCCACTGCTCTTGCCGCCTTTGCTCATGCTGCATAATTCAGAAAGTAGATAGAATTCATATTTCTGTACCAAAAGGATAAATCAGTTGACCTACACACACACACACACACACACACACACACACACACACACACACACACATGCAAACAAATCTTGCTAAAGTTAAAAAATAATAACATCATCTAAAAACCATTTTATTTTAAATATTGGTTTAGAAAATATTATCATTTATATATTGATTACATAAAGACTGAATTTTTGTAGTTAAACTGCTTCCTTGAGAAAGTTATTACCTATTTCCTAAGTTGAAATCCTTCTAGTAAACACACAAATATCCCATTATTTAAATAACTGATATATTTACACTATGAACAAGTTTAAACTTGTATAATGTCAGTTTTGAACTAGACTCAATCTAGTTTGAAATAAAATGTTAAGAAATGAAAAGAACAACATAAACTGATGAACAAAAACAGACCCTTAGACAGGGAAGCATCGATAAGACTGTTAAACCTCAGAGGGGAGGTAGGGAAAGGTGGGGGAAAGTGGGAGAAATCAACCAAAGGACTTGTATGCATGCATATAAGCCTAAACAGTGGTCATGGACAACAGGGCGGTGGGGGTTTACATGGGGAGGGGTTGGGGATGGGAATGGGGGAATGAGGACAAATATGTAATAAATAAATTTTTAGCATGTTATTCAAAAAGAACAATTGAATAACATGCTACAAAATAAATATCTTGAATTCATAAAGTGGATTCAATTGATTGGAGGGTTATTTACTTTTAATAAAGTATTGTTTCATATATATGTGTGTGTGTGTGTATATATATATATATATATATATATATATATATATATATATATTATTGAATTGATTGGGATGACACTGGTTAACAAATTTATAAAGGTTTCATGTGCATAATTCTATAATACATCATATGTACACTGTATTGTGTGTTCAGTATCCCAAGTCAAGTCTCTGCCCATCACCATTTATCCTCCCTATACCCTCCTCCACCCTATTGCCCCTGGCAATCACTATCCTCTTGTCCATATCCATGAGTTTCTTTTTCTTTTTCTTTCTTTTTTGTTCAATCCCTCCATACACCCCTATCCAGAACTCTCTATAGCTGTCAGCCTGCTCTCTATGAGTCTGTTTCTCACTTCTTAAATATTTATAGTATTTGGATAAAGTATATTAATATATTTTCAAA
The DNA here is from genome assembly GCF_014108245.1 of Pipistrellus kuhlii. NCBI lineage: Eukaryota > Metazoa > Chordata > Mammalia > Chiroptera > Vespertilionidae > Pipistrellus > Pipistrellus kuhlii. The sequence continues at coordinate 16,381,960 of NW_023425471.1, read as the reverse complement.
AAACTCTTTTTTACCTAAACTTTTAAAATCATGTTGTTATTGATTTATAAATGAAAATTAAAATTTGTACATGAAGATAGAGCAATGTATTTGTTTTACCAAATAAACTGTATAATTTTAGATCCTAAGTTTATAAGAAAGTAGTATATGCTGACTCTGTTGGGAAATATTACACAAATTGTAGGTTAGTTAGTGCTAGGGATTTGGCTGTGAATTGGTTAGAAAAATTTCTCCCATTTAAACATATTTATAAAAAATATTGCTTTTTTTAATGCTTTTTTAAAAAGTTAAGATCAGCTTCCTTTAGGTTTATTTTTTTAACTCAGCTTTTAAAGTTGTCAACTTCATGCTACACTTTAAAAATAAATGTTAGCATATTTAAATTTCCACTGAGATCAGTTTTGTAGCACACTTCCTCAGGATTTTTATATCATTTTAATTTTGTGAAATGTGAAAAACTAGTAAAATATTAGTGCCATTTATATCTATATACACAACTATTTCCAAGCATCTAGTAGGAAATAAAGTAAAATAAAATATTTTATAAATAATATGTTAACCTAGCAATTGTGAGAGGGCTGTAATCATGAAGCTATTGTTAATCAATGGCATGCTTTCAGTTCAACCCAAGCAGAAGTTTGAAGGAAATAGAAATTAATTTTTTTTGTCCAGGTGAAAAATAGATAATTATTCAAGTTGAAAACAGTATTATTAGTTTGCAGTGGACTATAAATACATCTATTGGAAATACTTAATATTTCTTAGTCCACATTCACAATGAAAGAATGTGTAGAATTTAAGTAAAAAATATATATATACAAAAAGTATGTGTAGCATTGCAGCTACGTAATTTTAAACCTTTCTCCTTGGAAATGCAAGATATCAGAAATATGAGAACAAAATGTTCAGAAAAATTCAAATTACAATAAATATCCATTAAAGTTAGTATATGTTGGAAGTAAATGAAGTATAAAGCATAGTCAATTAACTACAATTTATGATATAATATCCACTGTTGCTTCAATTATGTAGCCACGGAACTGAATAATGCCTATAGGTTTAAGCATTATTGTAATAAGTTTAATGATGGCTTAGCCTCCAAAATGGCCTTATAAATTATAAAGATGCAAATGAAAATATATAGGCCATAAAAGGAAATCATAGTTTAAAAAAAAGCAAGCATGTATTTGACTATTTTTAAGCCCCAGTCCCTTGATAGAATTCAAGTGGTTACTATGAGCTTTAATTGGGGGGGTAGGGAGGGTGGGGGATTGCCTCTTTGTTTTCACTAACCTCTTAACTGAAATTGAGCATTTTCTTCCATTCTGAATGTAGGCAAGAAACTGAAGTAATACTAGCAGTACCTGAGAAATCACAGATGTTTTCATATCTTATTAGAGTTGGTACAGACATCTCAAAATATTGTTCATGCTTATCACTACTTCAAAATGGCAGTAGTTATTAGTTCCGCCACATGATCTTATTAATGTGTTTATAATAAGCAATCACTTGCATTAGTATACCACACATTTGTTTTTCTAATAGCTTATTAACTATATTTTAATATAATCATTATTCTTTGGAGTCCTAAGTATTTTGTATTATGGATTAACAAACATTATTCTGATGAGATTCAAGCTTTACCAGATTGCCAATGGGGTCCATAGCATGAAAATGATCTTAACTATATCTAGTCATCTGTTTGTCTGCCCAGACCCCATTCTCATGTGCTATGGTTTTAGTCCTTTATATAGTACAGTCACCGTCCTCATACACTCTTTTTTTTTTTTGGAGTATATTTCAGCAGATGTTTCAGTCAAGAGAATGTGAGTAGGCAGACCTTCGAGTGAGCAATGAATTGCTGACAACATAAGGAAGGGTATTTTACTTAAAATAATATCAGTTGACAAAACATTGAATGGAATAGGAAAGCAAGGTGATGGCCACTATTTCTACATTGAGTAATCTCTGAATCAAAATCTATTAGCAATAAAAGGTGATATCATGACACTATGTCTCCTCTTCCCTTTAGACAAATGTGATATTATTTTCAGAGACAATGCAATTATTGTACTAATGTAGATTAAGGACTAGCAATTTTAATTTAAATGTTACCTGATCAAAAATATTTTGTTCAACTTTTTTTAGTGACAAATACTAAGCATATAGAAAAATAGAGGGAAAGTAGCAAAATGCATACCACAAAATCCATATATCCTCCTGTCCTCCAAATAAGCTTTTCCTTTTTCACTTTTCTACCTCCCTCATATCTGCCTTTTCCTAATCCAGGAAATAATATACACACACACACACACACACACACACACACACACACACGTATTTTTTCTTGTTTCAACATTTGCAAATAGGTTATAAACATTCTTATATTTCATCCTAAATGCATCAGTTGAGAATAGTGGCATGCTGTATACAACCATACTTATTTTTTTTATGCTCAAGAACATTAAAAATAATATTATATTATTTCTTCATATCCTGCCCATATATAAATTTTCCCATTGGTTCAAAAATGTCTTCTGGGTTTTTGTTTTGTTTTGTTTTAGCTTTTTGTTGAACCAGCATCCTATCCTGGGTCATCCATTGCATTTGCTTTTGTAGCGGAGAAAAAAACAAGAACACTTTTTTCCCTCTACCATCTAAGTTTTAGTTTCAGAGACTGTATGTTAAACTGATTTAAAAAAAAACAAACATCTTAATAAGAGAACAAGCATAAACATTTTATTTGATGTCCATAAGTTAGTGTGTAATGAGGGACTTCATTGAAGTAAAAATCCCAAAGAGCTTATAGTAGTATACCATTGAAACATAGAACGGTAAGTTATAGAGACATGACAAGACAAAAACAAACAAATGTTTGTTTGTTTTTTTCTCAAGTATAAAAGTAAACATTTATTTATAATGAGAAAATAACAAGAAATCACAATGTTTTCAAAGCTGACAAATAAAATCTGGAAAAAAGCATTACTTTTTCGTTAATTAAACATATTTATAGGACATTTTTACTACATTTTTTGCCACATTGTCTTTGATGGCCTTTTCATATGAAATTTATGTTGTAGTATTATATTCCATAGAGAGAGAAAAAATGCACTTTCTTCTAGCGTGATTAGATAAAATCTAATTGGTATAATTGACAGTTTATAAGACTCTTTAGTTTCATGGTTTTGTTTTAATCTTTATTGTTGAAACTATTACCTTTGACCCCCATTGATCCCTTCTAGCCTGCCTCCATCCCCTGCCTTAAGCCTTCACCAACCTATTGTCTGTATCCATGGGTTACATATATATGAATACAAGGTCTTTGGTTGATTTCTTCCCACCCACCCTCCTCCACTTTCCTCTGAGGTTCTACAGTTTCTTTTATGCTTATACTCGAAGCCCAGTGCATGAAATTCATGCACTGGAAGGGTGTCCCTCAGCCCAGCCTAGGATCCCTTGGGGGGTGTCCGACTGCTGGGTTAGGCCCTAAGCTGGCAGATGAACATCCCTCTCACAATCCCGGACTGCTGGCTCCCAACAGCGTGCCTGCCTGCCAGCCTGATAACTCCCTAACCACTCCCCTACCAGCCTGATTGATGCCTAACTGCTTCCCTGCCAGCCCAATTGCCTCCAACTGTCCTCCCCTACAGGCCTGGTCACCCCCAACTGCCCTCCCCTGCCGGCCTGATTACCCACAACTACTCTCCCCTGCCAACCATCTTGTGGCAGCCAGTTTTGACCACATGGGTGCGGCCATCTTTGGCCACATGGGAGTAGCCATCTTGTGCGACCCTGTGAGGGTCAATTTGCATATTACCTCTTTATTATATAGTATGTCTCTAGACCTTTTTTGTTCATCAGTTGGTTTTCTAAGGGTGACATATCATAGGGATGTAAATGCAATATATGCAGAAACTAGTGGATGATAATGAATATTTCAGGCAGGGTTTTGTTGTTGTTGTTGTTGTTTTTAGTAAGGTTTGTTTATACAGATTCAAGGTGATGCTATTTCCAGTGATAAGTCATCCCCTGGTCCTGGTGCAGGAAAAGAGAGAAGGGATTAGTTTTAGGCAGAAACAGAGAGTAGTAGAGAGTTTTTCCTATGCCTGCTATTTCTCAGTTGCGTTCAGCTCAAAATGATCCTTATGATGAAGTAGGATATATTGAGTGGCAATTCCTGATACCCTCCAGCTATTGTATTTCCCCAGTCTCTTTTATTCTAAAACAGCTCTGCCACCTTTTACTTTTTACTGATGCTAGTATTTGAAAGAGACCAGTACAATATCCTAAAAAAAATAATAATCTCACCTTTCTGGATTTGTCTTATTTTTTTCCCTCCCTGATATAATTTAACTTATTCTCTATACTCTACATTTCTTATAAACTGAAAGTTGGGTATAGATGAGAATTGAAATTTTCAAGTCAAATGTTTTTAGCAAGAATACTTTATAGAGGATGCTACACATTCCCTGTCACATCCAGAGATGCATAATATAAGGTAGTTCCACTTTAAATGCTGCCAGGTTTGATCATTTAGTTAAGGGGTTACTATCTGATCTTGAATTGTAAAGTAACATTTTTTTTCTTTTGAAATAAGTAAGTCATCTGATGGCTTTAATATCCATTGGTGATCCTTATCTATCTCACTTATTGCTTTGAGGGTTGCAAATGGTGATTTTCCTCATTCTGCCTGCAAATTGATTTCTTCTTGCACACACACACACACACACACACACACACACACACACACATACACACAGGATAATGTTTCTTTTTACTTCTCTTTGATGTCAACATGAACTTATGTATTCTTATATATTCAATATGTTTTAATGAATTATAGTCATTAGTCTTGTTGATGCTCATCTTTACCAAATTTGACCAGTAGCAGTTCCTTGGAACTTCCTATTTCAATGTCCCAGGGTCATACTTTTCCTGTCCCAGGTATGGAATCAACAATTTCTCCAAGGGCCTTTGGTTTCTTCGGAAAGGAATGGTATATAGAAACTGAGATGTGGGTAGTAACCCTTTCTCAAAGGAACACTGCCACCTTTCTTTGCAAGCAATCTTAGGGGGGAAATGTTTTCATTACTTTCATAAGAAAGTAAAAATATCTTTCATATACATTCAAGTTCATAGTAAATCTAGACATATTTAAAAGTCCTTGTGTGTAAGACTTATGTAAAATCAGTAAGGTGTTTAAAATATATTTTTATTGATTTCAGGGAGAGGGAGAGAGAGATAGAAGCATCAATGATGAAAGGGAATAATTGTTCATCTGCCTCCTGCATGCCCCACAATGAATTGAGCCTGCAATCTGGACATGTGCCCAGACAGGGAATTGAACCATGACCTTCCAGTTAATAGGTCAATGGTCAACCACTGAGCCAGTCTGGCAAAATAGGTAACTTCTTATTCATTTCAATGCTTCTACTTCTGAATTTTTTAACAGAAGTTTATCTGTATATAATAAATGCTAGCTTGCCAAGCAAATTAATGGGGTAAATAACCTAATGGGATGTATTCCTAAAAGTACTTAAGGGAAGAAATTGTTTTTTAAAAACCTTAGCTCATTGTTTGCATGCAAATGGATGCTGTTAATTAGAAATGAGCCTTATCTAATTCATTGAAGTAGGCCTAGTAGGACCTCTTCTTGAAAATCTACATTAGCAATTCATATTACTCTATGCATTCTTTGTAAGACAACTGCTTCCTCTTGTCATCTTTAATTTTAGCTCCTCACTAATTCAGATTCCCCTAACAAAATTGCCTTCAGTGTAGCACCTCTATTTTATACAAAATGAAAACAAAAAACTGTAATGTAATTCAAAAGGCTCTTCACAGTGTGTGCCATCTTTTAAAATGTACCCAGAATATCCAAGTAAACCAGAGCAAAAGCCTTCTTACACATTCACAGTGCCTCTAGGATCTTTTCAGCCCAAACAACAGTCTACTTGCTCTGTACCTGAACTTCCCTAGTTTCTCACCACAGGTTTTGTTTGACCCTCTCTTTTCACTCAGACCTGAGTTTACAGACTGAGTGCCCACAAGCTGAATCCATCTTGGAAAGCATGTGATGTTTTTACTTAGGTACTGTTTTAAAGTAATTGGCAGAATTTAAAAATTGAGAGGCTGTTAGGGTTGCTGAAGAAGGGACACACAAGACCGAAGTGGTAAGGGATTATAAATTTATTAGGCCATCTGGCTATCAGATGGGCTGATCCCCAAAACGGTGCCAACACCCAAAGATGGGGAGTCAGAGCTTTTTAAGAACTCTAGACTGGCATTTTTTTCTGGGCAGAGAATTATCTGTACAGATCCAGATTCTAGAAAAGTCTGGAGGGGAGAGATAGTAGTCTTAGCAAGTGGAATGTGGTCTAAGCAAATGGAATATCCATTGTGAAGTGGCCTAAAGGTCAGTTCCCAGGGGAGGGGGTATCTATTTAATTATTTGATCAGACCTAATGGAGGCTCCATATTTTTATTTTATTTTAAATATATTTTATTGAGTTTTTATAGAGAGGAAGGGAGAGGGATAGATAATTAGAAACATCAATGAGAGAGAGACATCGACCAGCTGCCCCCTGCACATCCCCTACTGGGGATGTACTCGCAACCAAAGTACATGCCCTTGACCTGAATCGAACCTGGGACCTTTTAGCCCGCAGGCTGACTTTCTATGCACTGAGGCAAACTGGTTTCGGCAAGGCTCCATATTTTTAAATAATATGTAGTTCTGTCTCCATCTGAAAACTTAGATCTGCCTACTAGGCACTCATTCTCACATTCTTTCAGGGCATTATCGGCTACAATTGAGTAACAGATGTTTCAGACTCTTGCTACTCAAAGTGTTTTCTCTGGACCAATGCACAGACATCACCTGGGAGTTACTGAGAAATGCACATCTAATAAATCATAGTCAGCGTTCTAATAAGATTCCCCAGTGATTCATGTGCACATTAAAGTTTGAGAAGCACAGGCTTGGGCAAGCAAGCTTTCTTTTCAGTTTGCCAAATCTGTTCCAACCTCAGTCATTTATATTGATTTATTTCCCATAGAGTAGACTTTATAATATTTCATATATACCCTTGTATAAGATGATGGTAATGTTGGTAGTGAAAGCACTTAATATTACTAGGCAGGATTATAAGCGCTTGACATAGCTCATATGATCTTCATGAAAAATCTATTTTTATTTTTATTTTTACAGGAGGGGAATTGGGGCAAAGACTGCTTAAGTTCTTTGCCCAAGATCAAATGACTAGCAAGTGTTTGAACCAGGATGTGAACCTAAATAGCCTGTCCTCAGTGTCCTTACTCTAGATATAATTTTGCATTACTTATCTTACCTTTGATCTTTAGTATTCTTTAGTATACACTTCCAGTTTCTGCCCAGAAGCCCTTCACTTACCAATCCCATCCCCTTAGCTTGCCATGTTTGGTAGCAAGGAAATAGGACATAGACTGTATCCTGACCCATCTTTCCAACCATAATATACTGAGCTATCTTTCCAGCCATGTTACCTGTCATTTGCACTATTTTAGCTTGTGTCTCCAGCGTAAAATGACTTGAAGTTTTCGGTCCTCTAGCTTTTGTAAAAACTATTTACTTTTTGAAGTTGGATTGCCTTCCACCTTATTTTTCTCGCAAAATCCTACCCATCCTCCAAAACCAACATAAGTGCTATTTTCTCAATGACTATTACCTGGCCTTTTTATGTAAAAGTTTCTTAAGTTCATCTTGCTTAATTTTAGAACACTCATATAACACTTTATAGCTCTATTGTGTATCATACCTACATATGTTTTATTTTCTCCAGCAAGAGTAAAAGTTTTGCCCAGCCAGTGTTATTTGGTGGTTGAGTATCAACCCGTAAACCACGAGGTCAAGGTTTGATTTCAGGTCATAGCACATGCCTGGGTTGTGGGCTCAATCCCCAGATGGCGATGCTCAGGAGGCAGCTGATCAATAATTCTCTTTCCCCCTTTCCTCTCATTGAAATCAATAAAAACATATTTTAAAAGAGTAAAATCTTTATGAAGGCCAAGGCAATATCTTATTCTCATCTCTAGAAACCCACAATACTTAGTAGAAAATCTAATACATTGTAGATGACCAAAAAGTATCTTCTTAATTTTAATACTAAAAAAAATATAAAAGTTTATTCATGCTAAACTAAATATTTACATTTTTATACTTGACATTGTTACATATGTTAAAAGGATATCTACATAACCAGAATCATTTTTAATTTATCTCTATTATTGAAAATATTACAAATGTCCTATTTCCCCCATTGATTTCCTCCACTCTCCTCCCACCCCTTGCCTATGCCTTTACCACATTATTATCTGTGTCTATGGATTATGCATATATGCATATAAGAGCCCAAACCATTTTTAAATGTTTTTGTAATAATATCACATTTCCATGAATATGATTTTTAATTGTAGAAATTTGGCTTGATCAATTCTAAACTTAAAACACAGAAAAGGTAGGGTTAATAATATATATTTATGTGTTCTCCAGAATTTAATAATCTCAAAAGATAAATGGCTTCAATTTCCATAACTATTTACACCAAAAAGAAGCTCTTTGAATTAAACATTTTGTACATTTGTTTACCTCAGTTTTATTATATCACAATTAATAAATTCTAAGTGAATGGAGTAGGAATTAATCTTGAAACTAGGTATTTTAACCTCATCTAACTTAAAACTACAAGATGTTTTAGACATTATCTATGTCATCAAAGAGCTATTTGTTAGATTGATCAGAGAGGATCATACAGATATTATTTTCCACAGTTATCTGTAGAAAAGATGGTCTCTCCCCATCTGTTCTCTGATGACTCATGTAAAGCTTTCAAGGTCATTCATAAATTCTTCATCAAAAGACTAGGAAAAATTAGCTTCTTAGTTAATTTTTTGTGTCATATTTCATTCTTTGAAACTTGAGAAGTTGTAATGAATTTGACTAACTAGAGCCAAACGTGCTACCATATTTGCTGGTACTGACAATATCACTATCTATAGATATACAAGTGAATGCACTTCATTCATAGCCTTCCATTATCTTTTATGGGCCTGGGTAAGTAGGAGTTAGAGAGAGTGTCTTAGGGAGGATGATCTCTCAGATTGGGCTTGAAGGATGACATGAGTCAAATGAAAAAGCATGAGCATGCCACAGAGAGAAAGTGACATGACAAAAATCAATGAAACAAGAAAAAGATGTCTACATTGCATGACTACATGGAGTGCAGTGTAGAGAAAGTCCTCCTAAATCTCCATTTACTTTTAATCATCTAATTATCCTCAGCTCTTTATTCTATACTAGAGACCCAGTGTAGGAAATTCATGCATAGGGAGGAGGGGGTCCCCTCAGCCCATCCTGCACCCTCTCCAATCTGGGACATCCCTCTCACAATTCAGGACCACTGGCTCCTAACCGCTCTCCTGCCTGCCTACCTGATCACCCCTAACTGCCCCTCCCACCAGCCTAATAAACCCTAATCACTACTGCCTTCCAGGCTGATCACCCCCAAATGCCCCCTGTGCTGTCCTGGTCGCCCCCAACTGCCCCTCTTCCAACTGGTCTGGTCGCCCCTAACTGCCCCCCTCCCCCACTGCTCATTGGCCAAGTCGTCCCTAACTGCCCCCTCACTGACCTGGTTGCCCTACACAGCCTGCTGATCAGTCCTTTGGTCATCCCTCACTAACCCCCCTGCCAGCCTAGTTGCTCCACGCAGCCTGCAGGTCAGTCCTTTGAGCATCCCTCATTAACCCTGCTGCTGGCCTGGTCACCCCATGCATCCTGCTGGTCAGTCCATTGGTTGTCCATCACTAACCCCCCTACCAGCCTGGTTGCCCCACATTTTCCAAGTAGCTTTTCTGAAATCACATACCTTTCCTCCCACTATTTGAGCATATGGTTTCTAAGAATCAACATTGTGTTGTTCCCAGCCTGTTTATGCAAGTTATACTTGTTTTTTTGTAATTTTTATTAAATATCACATAAGCTAATAATTAGGTATGCAAATAATTTTTATTTCAATGAAAAGTAGAATGCTTTAGAAGACTTGAAAAAATTGATTAGCCAAAAAAAAAGAAGAAAAGAAAAAAAAAAAGGTATACAATTATATACAGATGAGGTAGCTATTCAAGATTGGAGGTAGGAGGTAGATGGAAATCATAAAAATCTGGCAGGTTGCGAAGGCCGGTTTGGCTCAGTGGATAGAGCATCAGTCTGTGGACTCAAGAGCCCGGGTTCAATTTTTAGTTAAGGGCATGTGTCTTGGTTGCAGGCACATCCCCGGTGGGGGGTGTGCAGGAGGCGGCTGATTGATGTTTCTCTCTCATCAATGTTTCTTACTTTCTATCCCTCTCCCTTCCTCTCTGTAAAAAAATCAAAAATCTGGCAGAATTTTGCATTTAGATTCTTTCTAATGTCTCTAAATCTTCCTCTGCTTTAAATAAACCAAAATTAAAGTCATAGATGAATAGATAATAAAATGTAGAGTGTTTTGTACAAAAAAGAATGCATTAAACTTCATTCAGTAGATCGTTACACCAGGAAAAGTCTTGTAACCCATACCAAATAAATTGTGAATTAATGGCCATTTGTACACTTTTAGAGAATATAAAATGTTTAAATATGTGTAAATAACAAGCAATCCTTCCAATTTAACTATATTTTTTCTAAAAACTGCTTATCTACTCATCCTAATCAAGTTTAATGTTAGAATTAAAAACTGTCATACTACTAAAGAGGAACACAACATCCACAGGTAAATAGACCATCTTTGTCTACAAAGGAAAACACAAAATCCTGAATAAAAATGTGTTGGTCACTTTATTGATTCCTTCCTCAGCTTTAGTATAATATAACTAAAGGATACCTTAGTATCCTTTATGTGTCCTAGGCTACGCTCATATTCCTTTAACAAATCTCTTCTGTTTTACTAATTCTGAATTGTCATAGTTTGGCCATTAATATAAAACTGAAGTTATAATAATGTGCTTTCTCCCCATATCAGTTAATTTAAAATATTTATCTGTTTTTCCCTACTATGATAAATATGTTTATTAATCCTTTCTAAAATAGAAAACACTACATATGTGTGAGCTGCTGGTATAATAATGATTTACTTACTATTAAGTTAGTGAACGTATAATAATCTCATTTTTGGCAGAAGGCTTTATGTCTTATTTCACAGGAACCTTGTCCCACTTAATTATTCTCTCTCTCCCAAATGCACATAAGCACAAGTATCTCCTCATCCTTTCACTACTGATTTTCTATCCCTAACCCAGTAAATATTTAAATATTTAAATATATCTATCCCTAACCCACTTAATTTTTAAAACATATTTTTATTAATTTCAGAGAGGAAGGGAGAGGGAGGGAGTGATAAAAACATCAATGATGAGAAAGAATCATTGATCAGCTGCCTCCTGCTTGTCTCCCTCACCCCCAGTGGGGATCGAGCCACAACCAGGGCATATGTCCTGACCAGGAATCGAACCATGATCTCCTGGTTCATAGGTTGGCACTCAACCACTGAGCCACGAAGGTCGGGCTTCAGCTCTCATTTAAAAAATAAATTATAAATTCCTCTGATGTAATGTGCTCCACTGTACTTGTCAGGGTTTTTAGCTGTGAATAACATAATCTAGTTCTGTTTACTATAAGCAGAAATCAACTTTTTGAGAAGTGTAAAGACCCATTGCCATTCCCAAATAAAAGACTAGAATAGCAATTTAAAAATGAACAGGAACTAAGAGAAGGCTCAGACCCAGGAACTATAGACCTGTTCAAACCCTATATCTGCATGCTGCCATGGACCACTCCACCATGCAGGTGGGGGCTGAAGAATGCCACTGCTATTAGAAAGAATTCTAAATGGCCCCTTGCATTTCTCTGTCACTCATTCCAGGTTCAATAACTGAACTTCTGCCATAAGATCCCATACTGATCTTAGAAACTCCCCAATATGAACATGCAGAATATTCAGATTCTGAGCAGCCACATTTGAGAAAGCTCTCTTACTTCCACTTCCTAGTTATTTCCCCATTTTACTATCTTCATAGTTACTACATATTCTCTCTTATCTTTCTCTTTTTTTATGCTCTTGGTCCCTGCCACTGCTCTAATAATCACCTTTGCCAAAGTCATCAATGATCTCCTGTAATTAAAGCCACTGGAAACACCTTAGTTTTACTGGAGGACACTTGGCATTAACTGTCTACTTTCTATCTTAGCACTTTGTCCTACCTTGTGTTCCATGTCATTAATTTCAGGTGATGTTATTCCTACCTTTATACATAATTTATTTCTCTCTTTATTGCACTCCTTCTTTCACATGTTCCTTAAATACTGATGTTTCTGAGGGACCTTCCCTCAACCCTATCCTCTTTTCATTCTTTACACTTTCCCTGGTTGTTATCCATAGCCACAGATGTTAGTTCTCACTCTGTCAATTAGAATCAAGTTCACAGAGGTAAACCATCAAACAGAAATACAGCAGCTAAAACAAGATCGAAATGTAGCCATCTGCAATGCAAAAGGAATATACAACTAGGTAGGGTAATATTAATATAATTACTCTATTAAATTGTAGACTCAGTTTCCTTCTGTCTCAGAAATCTTCTATCCCTTAGTGTGGCCCTTACTCTCATGATCCATGATGACTCTTAGCATTCCAGCTATCACATTTGCTTTTCAGACCACAGTATTGGGAAGGGGAGAAATTTGGAATGCCTTTATTCTTTTAAGGGGACTGTATGGGAAGTTCACACAATACATTTCCTTACATCACATTGAGCAAAATTGCTTCTCATAACCATACCATCCTGTGATAGACATTGGAGAATATAGTCTCTGAGCCAGATATAAATATCTGGCTACTGTTACAGAAAGGAAGAGAAGGATAAATCATAGAGTATGCAGTCTCTGAAACAAATCACCTATTTCAGTTTGGATCCAAATCTAATATTCAGTCTAATATAAAGCTCCAGATTATACCTACATATTTACTCTCCAATGGAACATCTCCTCTTTTATTTCTGGAAGCCACCTCAAAATCAGAACATCTAACACCGAATACATTCTGTTCCTCCACAAAATATATGAGTGATATCACTATCTTTTCACTTGTTCAAGCTACAACTTAAAAGTTATAAAATTTAATATTGACACTAAGTTTTGTGTGTTTATTCTATAACATAATCTTTGTTAATAGTTTACAAATGTTTTCTCCCTTAATCATGAAAACAACTCAGTTTTTAATGCCCATCCTCTTACCTGATTCCATGAGATGGTAAGCAAAGGATGGCAGTATTATGATGTCCATTTTACAAATTATCAAATTACTCAGAAAAATAAAGATATTTAATTAAGGCTAATAAAAAATTTTAAAAAAGGACCAGGAACTAAAAGTCAGTGATTCTGACCACAAATCTGTGCCTTTTCCATCCTATGTAATTAAATAATAATATGCAAAATGACCCTATGGTGGAACAGCCGGTCACTATGACATGCACTGACTACCAGGGGGCAGATGCTCAACACAGGAGCTTCTACCTGGTGGTCAGTGTGCTTCCACAGGAGGAGCTCTGCTCACCCACAGCTGGCTGAGGGCTGCAAGAGCAGCGGCAGTGATGGGAGCCTCTCCTGCCTCTGTGACAGCACTAAGCTGTCTGATTGTGGCTTAGGCCCACTCCCTGTCAGTCAGACATCCCCCAAGCGCTCGTGGACTGCCAGAGGGATGTCTGACTGCCATCTTAGGCTTAATCACCTGGGGAGCAGGCCTAAGCTGGAAGGTGGACATCCCCTAAGGTGCCCTAGCCTGTGAGAGGGAACAGACCAGACTGAGGGTCCCAAACCCCTGAATGCATGAATTTTCATGCACCAGGCCTCTAGTTATGATCATATTTGTCTATGTGAACAAAACAGCTAATAAAAATAAACAGGGATGAGACAAATTAACAAGGGAGGGTTCCCCTCTACCTTTTACCACCTCTCCCTCAGCTAAAAGAGAGAGAGAGAGAGAGAGAGAGAGAGAGAGAGAGAGAGAGAGAGAGAGAGAGAGAGAGAGAGACTCAAGCCTGTATCTTCTCAGATTTGTGCTTCCTCCAATATCTAAAGATAATAGTATCTTTGATGGACTTATGACTTTTTAATGGGGTTATATTTGGAAAATAAGTAAAGAAAGAAGACGAGAGAAGACTATGTAAAGGGAAAGTAACAAGAGAGACAAAATTTATTTATAACTAAAAAGGACAGGGGAATCCTTGAATGTGGGTATGGTTTGTGGAGGGTTTCAGAAATTGAATGATTCTAAAGCAGTTGATGGATATAAAAGAATGAATATAAAGAACTTTCTGGAAAGTTCTTTAACCTGCGAGTTGGTGCCCTCATTGATAAAGAAAATGTGAATTAAGATTAGAATTATTTTTCAATGATCTTTTGTTGATAGACTGGGTTTATTTGGATATATAACTGTGTGAAGAATACGGGTCATGAGGACCCCTGCATTTTATTAGGATTACATGTGAGAGAGAAAAAACAAAAACAAAAAACAAAAAACAAACCTCTACCTTTATGAACTAAGGTAATGATGTTCTAATTGATCAGATCTATCCATAACAAAAATAGCTTGCTTCTCCTACTGGTTTATTTGGTATTTTCTTGCCAATTAATTTTTCACTGGACAGTGGAATGTAAAAGTTAATTAAGACTTCAGGTTAGCCGAAACCGGTTTGGCTCAGTGGATAGAGCATTGCCCTGTGGACTAAAGGGTCCCAGGTTCGATTCCAGTCAAGGGCATGCACATTGGTTGTAGGCACATCCTCAGTAGGGGTTGTGCAAGAGGCAGCTGATCGATGTTTCTCTCTCATCGATGTTTCTAGCTTTCTATATCTCTCTCTTCCTCTCTGTAAAAACTCAATAAGATATATTAATTTTTTTTAAAAAAGTCTTCAGGTTGGCCAATTAAATAAACCTGCTAACTAAATGTTGAACAATAATTACCGTTTTCACTTGTATTGATTACCTTTGGAAATAAATAGCATGGCACTTTTGCGTTTATATTTCTTACGTTGCTCTTTTATTTGTAAAGTTACTTAAATTATGTGAGCCTCACTGTGCAAAGCAGTATGGAGTTTCCTCAAAAAATTTAGGATGTAACTCCCACTTGATCCAGTAATTACGCTTCTAGGAATATATCCCAAGAAATCAAAAACACCAATCTGAAAGGATATATGTTCCCCTATACTCATAGCAGCACAATTTATAATAGCTGGGATTTGTAAACAGCCTTTGTGCCCATCAGCAGATGAGTGGATTAAAAAACAGTGGTACATCTACACAATGGAATACTACACCTCTATAAAAAAGAAATAACTCTTAACATTTGCAACAGCATGGATAGACCTGGAAAGCATTATGGTGAGCAAAATAAACCAGTCGGAGACAGATAAATATCACATGATCTCACTTATTTGTGAAATATAATAAACAAAAATAGATCCAGAGACACAGAAGCATGGAACAGACTGTTAAACCTCAGAGCGAAGGGAAGACAGGATAGGATGGGAGGCAGGGGGGGTAAGAGATCAACCAAAGGACTTGTATATATGCATATAAGCAAAACCAATGGACACAGAGAGTAGGGGGATGAGAGTGGGTATGTGCTGAGGGTGGGTGGTGGGAATGGCTCAGGAGAGGTCAATTGGGGGGGGGAAAGGAGACATATGTGCTATTTTAAACAATAAAGAATTTAAATTTTAAAAAGTAAGGATAATAATACATACGTTGTAGGGTTGTTAGAAGGGTTAGAAATAGAGGTAGTCCTCAGCTTACATTGGAGATCTGTTCTTATGGCATGAGATAACTCAATTTTCTCTGTAAGCCAGAACCTACCTACCTAAGCACTTATATCACTCACATGGAGCACATACACAGCAGTAATGAAGTAAAACAGTAAAAAAAAAAAAAAATTAAAGAAAAATAATTCCTGACCTTGCAGTAAATAAATAGTAAAAAACAAAATTAAAAAAACCATAAAGCACATATGTGGGTACATCAAAATGACGGAACTTTTATTTTATAAATACTGTAAGTGTAAGATGGTGATGTATCCACAAAACAACTTAAGTTGAGTTCAAAGTAACCTGAGGATTGCCTGTAATGTAATTAAGTTATCTAGCCCTGTGCCTTATGCATGAGTAGGTATTAGAAATTAGTCTCTGCATATTAATGTTTCTCTCTCTTTCTCCATCTCACTTCCTCCCTCTCTAAAAAATCAATAAAAACATTTAAAATAATAAGTCTCTGATAATAGTACTTATTGGGCAAATATTTTATGACTCTGGAAATCATTCAAAGGCATATACCTAATTGGAAAGTGGTTATATATGGAAAACTATTGAACTTTGAATAAGAACTATGGAGAGCTGTGGATTTTTTCCCCCTGGGAGTGTTGCCACACCCTCCAATTGGTCAAAATAGTGGTGATATCAACATAGTGTAAACATATGAAAACCAGCAGTTTCACTGCCAGAAGGGCTGACTTTATTTGTAGCCAAAAATGTCAAATCCCATGCACAGTAGTGTCAGTAAAAGTAGAGATCTATCAACTCAGCTGGCCTAAAGTTTCTGTCTTGGTTGAGTCAAATACTTGACAAGAAGACTAGCTGGAAATTTGATTTATCAGGGATATACAAAAAAATAAGAACTTTGTAAGGGGCTTGGACAAGGTCTCCGTATATTTGCTGTAGGATGAGTTAAAAATGACCTGAACTTTGCCAAAACCAGTTTGGCTCAGTAGATAGAGTGTCAGCCTGTGGACTGAAAGGTCCCAGGTTAGATTCCAGGAAAGGGCATGTACCTTGGTTGCTGGCACATCCCCAGTAGGGAGTGTGCAGGAGGCAGCTGATTGATGTTTCTAACTCTCTCTCTCTAATACATATATTTAAAATGGCCTGAACTTTGAATATAATCCCTAACACATGTACAGATATATTTTCAGAACTTAGAATTCTTACTGCTAACCCAATGGTCAGCCAACTCATTAGTCAACAGAGCTAAATATCAACAGTACGACGATTGAAATTTCTTTTGAGAGCCAAATTATTTAAACTTAAACTTTTTCTAATGCCACTTCTTCAAAATAGATTCCCCAGGCCATGGTACTTTTTTGGAAGAGACATGCTCAAGGGGCCAAAGAGCCTCATGTGGCTCATGAGCCACAGTTTGCTGACCATGGTGCTAACCAAGTATTTCCTATTGACAGCTAAGCTATGCTGACCTGTAAGAAACTAGGCAGATTAAAAAGAAAAAGGGGGGGGGGGGAGGATATTAGCAGGATATTAGCACTAATGCACTGTGAGGAAACAATTTGGACATATTGTTTAGGCAAGTTAAAACATCTCTAACAGCAATCCTGAGATGTGGAGGGGAATCAGAATCTGAAGCTACTTCAATATAATAATTAAAATGTTGTTTTCCAGAAAAACATAGACCTCAAAAAAAATGTAGCTGTGACCCGCACTCAGGAGAAGAAGCAGGGAAAGAAATTGACTCTGAGTCAGATGTTAGATTTAGCTGGTAGAGACATCAAAGTTCCTATTTTAAATATCCTCAAGAACTAAAGAATACCATTTTAAAATAATTAAAGGAAAGGATGATGACAAAGACAATAAATCAAAATTATCAACAAAGATACACATTATTAAGAAAACAAATGAAAATTCTGGAATTGAAAAGTACCATAATTGAAATGAAAATTTCACTCAAGTGGCTCAAAACAGATTTTTAATGACAGGAGAAAGCATTAGTAAACTTAAGGATAAATAGAAACTGAACTATCTGAAGAATAGAAAGAAAATGAATGAAAAAATATTAACAGGAATTAAGAGCCTGTTGGAAAATATTGAGTGTATTAATTTAGGTGTTTTGAAAGTCTCAGAAAAAAAAGAGATAGGAGCATAAAAATTACTTGAGAGAATATGGTCTAACACATCACAAATATCCTGAAGCTCAAGAAATCCCAAACAAAATAAAATAAACCCAAATGGATACCTAAAAACATTAGAGTCAAACTATTAAAATGCAACCATAAATCGAATAATCTTGAAAACAGCCAAAGAAAATAATTATCCTGTACAAGAAAACATAATTTGATTAGCAGCTAACTTCTCATTATAAACAATGGAGGCCAGAGGCAGTGGAAAGACATATTCAAAGTGCTGAAAGAAAAAAAAATAAACTTCCAACCAAAATTGTAGATAAATTAAAACTATCCTTACAAAATGAAAGTAAATAAAGACTTTCTTAAACAAGAATCAGAATATTTCTTGCTAGCTGGCCTAACTTAAAGCAAAAACTAAAGTAATTCCTTCAGGCCAAAAGAAATGACATAATTTAGTTACTCAAATGTAAATGAATAAATAAAATGCAATAGCATTAGTATGTAGGTAAACATAAGTGATTATATAAATATAGATATATTTTAACTTCTTTAAGACATATGAGTGCATAAAAATAATAAATATAAAACTGTATTTTTGTGTTATAACATATGTACAGGGTGTCCCCCAAAAATGTATATAACAGCTGATAACTCAATTTTGAAAATAAATGTATTTTAATAAACATTGCCTTTATAATTATTCAGTGGGCTTGTATACATTTTGGGGGACATGAAATAGACATGATATGAAGATAATAGCACAAAGGAGAAAGGAAAATGGTACTTATCAGAGCAAAGTTACCATATTTTACTAGAATTAAATAAAAAAAAAGCTGGGTATTTCCAGCTTTATTGAGGTATGACTGACAAATGAATTGTGCATATTTAATATATGCAGTGTGGTATTTTGATATAAGAATACTTTGTGTAATTATTACTACAGTCAAACCAATTAGCATGTCCATCACCTCACATAGGTACTATTTTTATACATGTGGCAAGAACATTTAAGATCTATTTTATTACAAATGTCAAGTGTATAATTATTAACTACTAGAGCCCTGGTGCATGAAATTCATGCACAGAATTGGGGGGCGGGCTCAGCCTGGCCTGCATCCTCTTACAATCTGGGACCACTGGCTCCTAACT
This sequence comes from Pipistrellus kuhlii, assembly GCF_014108245.1. NCBI lineage: Eukaryota > Metazoa > Chordata > Mammalia > Chiroptera > Vespertilionidae > Pipistrellus > Pipistrellus kuhlii. The sequence goes on along the minus strand of NW_023425471.1, from coordinate 16,362,839 downwards.
GCTTTCCTGCCTGCCTGATCACCCCAAACTGCTCTCTTGTCTGAATGATCAACCCTTACCGCCTCTGCCTCATTCCCACCACTATGGCTTCATCTGGAATGACATCTGGAAGGTAATTTAGCTGTCTGGTCTAATTACCATATTATGCTTTTATTATTATAGACAGTCACCATGTTGCACATTAGATATCTAGACCTATAAATCTTATAAATTAAATTTTGTACTCTATTATCAACATCTCTCCAATTCCCTCACCCATCTTTCAGTTCCTGGCAACCATCATTTTCTTTCTGATTCTCCGAGTTCAACTTTTTTCTCTTTAGACTCTACATATTAGTGACATCATACAATAATTGTTTTCCTGTGCCTGCCTTATTTTACTTATTTTACTTGTCCAAGTTCATCTATATTATCATAAATGGCATTATTGCTCTCTTTATTAAGGCTGAATAATATTCTCCTATACATAGGCATACACTATATTTTCTTTGTTCATTAAAGCATTGATGGACACTTTTGTGTTTTAACTATTCTGTATAATAAAAGCCTAATATGCTAAGTGTCCAGTCCAGTTATCCATTCAACCAATCAAAGTATAATATGCTAATAATATGCTAAAGCCACTCAATCACTAGCTGTAATGTACACTGATCACTAGGGGGCACTCCAACTAGTAGGTTAGCTTGCTGCTGAGTCTGGCCAATCGATACTGAGCGAGATTGGCCAGACATGCCATGGAGCCCTCCTACAGCCCCTCCCCAGATGGCCAACCTCCCACATCCCTCTCTGGTCCTGATTGTGCACTGGTGGTGTCCCTTGGCCTGGCCTGTGCCATATCATAATCCGGGACCCCTCGGAGATGTTCAAAGAGTCAGTTTTAGCCTGATCCCACAGGCATAAAAGGCTAATAAGCAAATCAACCGAACTGCAGAACAGCCAGTCGCTATGACATGCACTGACCACCAGGGGGCAGGCACTCAATGCAGGAACTTCCCTCTGGTGGACAGTGCACTCCCACCAAGGGAGGACCTCTCAACCAGA